>NW_028270178.1:34901248-35201248 GCF_037043375.1 Chiloscyllium plagiosum
AAAGAAATGATGATAAAATAGAATAAACCAAAGTAGGTGCTTATAACTCAGATTCAAAGGCAATGAACACGCAGCAGAAATATAATTCTCATTAATCACAAAACAATGCCTACATGAAAGGAAATGGCACGACTTTCATACATTACACAAAACCCAATTCCCAGTGCCGTTCAAAACAATGCAGCCCTCAAAGAATATTGACACCAGAATCCCTGTATCTTATTACTTGGTTAAATGAATTTTGACTGCCACTTCCCAACTGGAATTGCAGTCAATTTCTTCCTGGAACTACTGCACATCTGAGTGTGAATGTACTCAGCTTTATACAATTTCTTCAAAGCTTTCTTTTTGTCCCAACACTACTGTCTGTGATCAACACAACAAATTTGCTCCAAGGAAATGTCATTTACTAAAACTCTTGCAGGAGCACAGATCTATACATCCACTCAGTTTCAGGATCTAACAGAAACAAAATGAAATGACAAAAATGATAAAAGTGAAAGTAAATCTTTCAAGTAAGGGTTTCTTCCTTAATTGCAAATTCCAGAATTCGGCAACAAATTTTTCAGGCTCCACTAATACCGTGCTGGGATGCAGGCATCAAAAATAGACAAAAGCTCATTCGTGCACAAAGCCATTCAGCTGATCGCCAAACTTCAAATGTAATTTTTAAAGCAAATTACCACAATTATACAAATAGCTCCAAGTTAACAATAAAGTTCAGATGCACCGAGAAGCCCACTGCGTATTCACTTCAAAACCAGAAAGAAACTGAAACTCAATAATATTGCACTCTCTACACAGAATACCACTGTTTATGCGTTTCCAAAGTGATGTCCAGCTATCATTCTGGTCAATCAATATTGCACTCAAATGGACATGGACTCCCAACTCCCCAGTATTTCTTTTCTTTTTGTTTTTTTCCCTTTTTGTGAAGTCAGTTCAGTGCTGTGTTCACATCAAATATCAGGAACGCACAAAGCAAAATTATTGACTGACTCTTTCAGAATCATCAGTCCTGACTTCACAGAGTCCAAAATGGTATATAGCATTAAAAGTGCCTCAGTCGCACAACAACTTAAGCACATCTTGGGCTGTGGTGTTGGGTGAGTTGGGACAGGGGCAGGAGCATCAAAATGTGGAAAGTGAATTCCCCTACGTAAAATTCGGCAAATCAGTGAGGGATTTGAAAAGCTGATCCTCTCGTTACTCTGAATACTCATTAGGCCAATGACCATGTGATTGGAAACATTGGTTCTAGGAGGGAGGGCTTTGGATGTCTTGACTATTGGTGATGTGTCTGGGGTTGGTGTGACCTAAATACATTGGAAACATTGGTTTTGTTTAATTGATGGGGATTGACACTTTTCTGGGGAACATACTACCGCCATTGTGGAATATTTACTCAAACCATTCAGAATGTGGTAAGTCAGGGATAAACCTCAGTTAGAAGGCAAATCCAGCTGACCGCTTGAAGTAGAAAATCTGTGAGTGAAAGAGAAAAAATAGCAAAAATGTGTTCTGGATCCATGCTTCAGAATCCAAATTTTCAGGACAAACACTTCCCTCACTTGCCTCACAGATTCAGCGACAGAGTTCTTTCTGGGGCGCTTTTTTTTCATTTAGGGATACCTCAATAACAAATATGTATCAATTCAGTGATGCAGTTACTGACGAAATATCACGCTGATATGTAATATTTGTGATGATGCATAAGGTACTTGGACAGAAACAACACAGTAAAATGACTGACTTCTTACATTGATACAAGGGAACAGATGGAAGCATGCTGTAAGTTAACATACTTTCACCAAATATTGCAGACACAATGTAATAGCATGAATTTACAATATTATTGCATTGGGGAAGATTGATATTCAAACGCATGAAGTGTGTATTCAGTTAGAGAATGAAGAATTTGAGTCTGAAACTCGGGTCCTGAAACTAAATAAATAATTGATGCATGAATGAGCAATGATAGATTGAGGAACCTTAATAAAGAGATTCTCGGTGGATAGATAATTACTAAAGAGGAATAAATGCCTGAATGATTTTCAATAATTATTTCGTTGCCTTCAGGTCAATAAGAAGACGGGACAGGTGAGAGTGTGCAGGACTGCCTGACTGAGGTTGCATTGATATTGTTGGAGAAGTGCGGTTCGATTCACTTGTGGAATCCCTCCCCAAAGACTGCTTTGGTGAGCACATCCAACATGCATGTGTGTGAGATCCTGTCAAAGACCTTCTGGTCGAGGCTGATGAGGGAGCTTCCAACTCGTCTGTCCTGCACATAGACGATTCTATCCCTGAGAAGTGTGAGGCTGACTGTACAGGTTGGGTTTGTTCGGAGTGAACCACTGATCTGAAAGTTGGTCAAACTCGATGAGTGATGACCTTAGACAGATTATTTCTATTTACATTCAACAATGGAATTGGTCATCAGTCGTCCTACTCTCCCTTCTGATTGTAAAGGAGGGGAATGATAACTTTCCTCATAGATTCACAAAGGCTACCTGTTACAAGCATGCTGTTGTCCACTTCCAGCAGGTCCTGGCCAATCACAACTCACAGAGTCCAATACAACTCATCTGGTAAGCCGTCCCATCTGTGAATATTACCATCTTTGGAGGGCTTGAGGCTCTTGGTCAGCACATCTAGAGTCAATGGTTGGTGCAACCTCTCTCGTGTGCTGTCATCGAAGACCTACATGATGGCAAGGAATGACCAGGAGGCCATGCTGTCTGTGGGCGTTGTGTCATACACTCTGGCACAAGTGGATTTGCTCATTCTCAGGATGTCAGACTGAGATAATGTTGCAGAGCCATCATTTTCCTTCAGGCTCTGAGCACAGAGATCTCCCCGTGCAATTTCTGGAAGACCAAGCGTGAGCATGTCTCATCCTACTCCACAGTGTAGATCTTGGACAGGGAGATTATCTTGGAGGCTTCTGATGTACAGAGTGAGGCACGCCTGGGAGATCCTCCATAATATCAAACCCCATTGATGTAGCAGGTGTTGGTTCTGCATACCTTTCTGGAGTTTATACAGATCTCCCTGTTTCTCTCTCATCATCAGAAGATCTTTGGGAATAAAGATCTTCTTGAGGTTCCCCTACAAGGTTCTCCCTTTTAAGCTCCTCCATGTTTTCTGGGATCAGCAGTTAGATGTTCAGATTCCACATTATCTTGTTGACCAGCAGGAGGCAGTGGTCAGAGAAGAATGCCTATGTGGCTTCGGCGGATTTGACCAAAACAAATCCCAACCTCTCTCGTCTCACTTCACAGGAGAAGTACTGAATCCATGGTGAAAGTCCATCCTCCCCTTCCTCAAGAATTTCTGTTTTAAGATGGCAGGCATTTGACAGGTTAGGCAGCTTTTCAGTATTATGAGCCCATTTTATTCCAATCACCAGGCCAGTCTCATAATTGTTTCTTCTTTTCACTCTCATCTTCATCCTTATCTTCTCTTCATTGTTGCGGTCTTGGTAGAGGAAGATGGCGTCAGTGGTGTCTACAGCAGCAGCGTTGTGAACCTGAAACAGGAATCCTGCTGTCAGGAGTGGCGTTGGTGTGGTCGGTCCAGGTAGGCAAAACCGTTATCTTGTTTGATTACATTGAACCGGTGCTAATGAGACAATGGAACTGACGTATTAAACCAAGAAACTTGCAGCATTCACTGTCAAATTCAGTCAATCCAAAGAGATATACAAGGCTTCAACGTGACTGAACATTGAATTTATTGTCAATCAGATATTGCAACAAGGTTTCAGGTGGAACAATATACGTGAGTTTCAGTACAAGCCTACTAATTTTGCAATAGGCCAGAATATATGAAAACGAAGCCTACAGGGAATATTGTCAATGTCTACAGGGAAATGGTCAACTCCTTGATTAACAATTTTGCCTTAGCATTTTTCAGGAGAAAAGACATCAATATTAACGTTTCACTCATGTCCTTTAGGGAAGGAAACGACCATCCTTACCTGGTCTGGCCTATATGTGACTCAAGTCCCACAACAATTTGTTTCACTCTCAGCGGCCTCTGAGAATGACAATAATTGGTCTCCTAAATGGTGAGGCGCTCATCCCATGTAAGGCCACAGATGTTACGCTGCAGGTAAGAAAAGCCCTGGTTCGATCCCTTTGGTACTACTGGAAGGACCACACCTTTGGAAGGATATATTGGCCTTAGAAGGAATACATAGCAGATTTGCAAGGAATGATACCTCTACTTTTGGGGTTTAGCTGTGAGGACAGACTGCACTCTCTCGAGGTCTGCTCTCTCTCGAGATTATAAGGCAGGGTAGTTAAAAATAAACTATATCCCCTGGTTGGCGATTCTCGAACAAAAGGAAATAGCCTGTAAATTAGGGCCAGTGTGTTCAGGAGAAATGTTAAGAAGCAGTTCTGCTTGTGGAAAGCTTGTGGAAAGTTGGAATGGTATTTAATGCTGGTTCAGATGTTAATTTTAAATCTGAGATAGATTTTGTCTTTGTTATGCATACATATGCCAGAATAAGTCACAAACACAGGCGTGTATGAAATTACCTTGCAGATCCGCTGATGAATGGCAGAATACGCTTGAGAGGGCTGAATGGCCCGTTGCTATGTCCCTTTGACTATTAATCTCTTCCCAGAAACGATCCAAGGCATTGACATTTTTCCTAAAGTGTGGTACTGAGAAATGGGCAGAAATCAATTTTGACTCATTCAATGGTTCAAAGCAGATCTGCTTCCCTCAGTCGTGGCTGAAACCGTGAATTATACTGTTTTAGGAACATTTCCCACACGTTTGTGCTCTAACTGGATATTATATGGATTTTTACAAGCCTGCCCAACCTGCCCAGTCATTTTCCAAAAAAAAAGTACACCTCCGAGTCTTGACGTTATGACATCCCCTCCATAATTGGGCCAGTTCATTTATAGTGTCGCTCTTTACAAAAACAAATGAAACAATTCTCACGCCCTATATTATCCAGTATTTGTCGACCCCTTTCCCTGGTTAATGGTTTAAATATACATAGAAATATCACATTAATTGACTGTGAAGAGTTGAAGTTTTTAGAATATTGCACGGAACCTTCATTTAAGATATTCCTTCACAGGAGAACAGATGGCCAGAGACTTGCAAATTTCACCAGCAGATTTTATTTTTAATTCAATTGACAAAGCATTGCTTCGTTTTTAATCACTGGATGAGTGTGCTGTTATCATAGACAAACTCTGCAACACTAGAATAGGAGAAGGCCATTCAGCCCCTTCTCCAGGCTATTACACTGGAATAGGATGCCATTCAGCTCTGATTACTCTTGACAGATGCTAGTAGACTTGCTGAGTTTTTCCAGCAATTTCTGATTTTGTTTTTGATTGACAGCATCCGCAGTTCTATCTGTTTTTATTCAGCCCCTTCTCCAGCCTGCTACAAAAAGGAGGCCATTCAGTAGGTGGAGGAGATGGCCTCGTCGACCTATTGCTGGATAGTTAATCAAGAGAGCGAGGTAATGTTCTGGGGACCCAAATTCAATTCCCAACACAGCAGATGGTGCAATTTGAATTCAGTAAATGCCTGGAATTAAAGTGGCTAATGATGACCACAAATCTAATATTAATTATTGATCCACTCATGTCCTTTCGAGAGGGAAAACTCCATCTATAAATGGTCAGGTGCACATGTGATTCCAGACCCACAACAATGTGGTTGACACTTAACTGCTCTCTAGGCAATTAGAGATGAGCAACAATGCAGGCGCTCAACAGCAATGCCCTCACCCCATGATTGAATGGAAAAGCCCATTTTTGAGACTGATACAGAGGAAGAGGAGGAGGCAGTTTCGCTCAGTTTGAGGTGGTAAAGAGGAGAGGTTGAAGGCCCTTCATCCCCTCTCGTATGACTACAAGAACAGCAAAAGGGCATTACGTCAATTCACACTGAGTTCATGAAAAAGCGAAGGCAGGAGGGAAAGGGAAGGTATGAGGAGTGTGGGTGTGTGTGAGGTTCAACGACAACTGCATTGGGAATGAGGGAAAATAGGTGAGGCGGAGAGAGGTGATCCTGGGAGGCAAAGCAAATGTACAGAGGGAGAGCCAAGGCTCAGTATTGAGGTTTGGAAATTTGAAGGAATGAGACTTCTTTTGTGGTAGCTTCTCCCTATGAATCAACATTTAAGCCAATATATGTATTCAGTTATCTCTTTTAATTGCCCCATATTTCATCCTTTCTTTATTATTCTGCATTTCGTCTTCTCCTATTACTCTTAATCTACCTTTACCTATGTTTGGTCCTGTATATTCCACTGCATTTAACCATCTTTATCTCTCTTCCGCTCAGTTCAACCCGCTCCCTACTACTCTCTGTTTAACACTGTCCCAATTATTTGATGTTTAAAACTTTCCCGATAATTCTCCACTGAACCCGTTCTATTTAAATGGATGTTTGAGACGACAGTCTTTAACCCTGTCTCTGTATTCAGTTTTCTCCCTATTGCTCACTAATTAGCCTTCTCATTATTCGTCTCCATTAATCCTCTCCACTCTGTATTTAACAATCGCATTTTTCCTGTATTTAAGACTTTCCCAATTATACTGCATTCAACTCTCTTCTCATTAGACTCTATTTAGTTCTTTCTCTATTACACTGTTTTACTCCACTACCTTTCCCCTTAACGTAATTCTCACTGCGTTCCACTCTACTTAACACTCTCCCTGTTATTCTGCATCAAAGCTTCTTATGTTCCATAAAGTTTAGTAACCCGTCATCAAGTCACTGATTTTATGCATACACAGTATGCGACACTGACCCAGCTCGCAGAAAGCTGGTTACTTGAGTGAGCAGAACCCCTGACATTCTTGTTTATAGCTGTCAGCCAGGACCCCCTGACTAGACCAGGTTTACAGTCCCATATTCAATGAGATCCATCTGGCTTACCTTAATATATTCGCTACATTCTCCCCTGTATTAAAACTCTCACTGTGCCCCTGTAATCGATACTCTTCCTCTTAATATCTACATACTTCTCCCATTATTGCTTTCTATGAAATCTTCTCCCTGTTCTGTCTTCAACATCCCGCTCCCATTCCCAGTATTCAGCTCTCTCCCTGTTATTCCCTATTTAACCCACTCTAATTGAATGTTTAATAATCTCCTGATTATTCTTGATTAAGTTCTCTGTCAATTACAATCGTTAACCCTCTTTCTATCTGTATTTAGCTCTCTGTTTTCCCAGTGCTCTTTAATTATTGCCTCCTCCACACCCCTGCCAGAATATGTGTTTTGTGCCAGAATACTGAGAGACTGGGTGTCCCAGCCTCATCATTCACCAAGACACGCGAACGTGTGATCGCCGCTGCTCTGTGCTGCCACCCCTCCGTCCGCCGCTGGGACTGCAGATCCATCCCAAAGTGCTGATTGCGAAGACCTGGTCCAGTCCACCGATTCCAAACAGTCCAGAGCCAGTTTCCCAAAGCTTTAAAACAGCATTGCACATCCTTTTGTGAAGAATCCTCCCATTTCACCTTGTGATCATCAACTGTTTCCACATGTAGGAGAGACGAGGCCCTGCGTGCACAGCCTCAGAGTGAAGAAACGAACTTTGGAATGGAGATGAAGATGAATTTCTTCAGTCTAATGGTGGGTAACCCATGGAAAACATTGCCACAGAGGGCTGTGGAGACCAGGATATTGAGCATATTTAGGAAAATGTTTGTGGATTAGCGATTGGTAAGGGGATCAAATATTAACCGCAGAATGCAGGAGATTGGGATTGAGAAATAAATGCCACTGTTGACTCAATAGGGCTAAATGGCCTAATTCAACTCCTAATTTGTATGGCCTTATGATGCAATATATAACAATATTCATATAGGGACACAAGCACTTTCAATATAAAACATTATTTATATTTTGCATGCTTGGTTGAAGCATGCACAAAAGAGCTGGTGTCCAGACTTTCAATGAATCTTCCCCTGTCTTGTTCAGTTCATTATGCAGGCCTTTGAACAGAAGAAAGAGTTCGCCTTTCCCAGGTTCCCATAAGTGCATATTTGTGAGCAATCTGTGCACCGTGGCCTGCTGTATGGTTCACTTGCCCGTTTTCATGAGAGTCAATCTCAAGCTGAGAGAGAAACATATTCACAACCAAAGGGACACAGATTTACAACCACACCCTCAGTCGTACAAACAGACCTAAACACAGGAATACAGCAAGATATAGGAACATACTGACAAATAAAATAAGGAACACACCAAATACACTCACACACACACGCACATACTTACAGACGCACAAAACAGTCAAAACGAAATGTGGAATATTCTCCCCGTATCTACATGGATTTCTGCTGGGTAATTTGTTTTCCTCCCACAGTCCAACAGGTCCAGGTGAGGTGGATTCGCTATGTTAAATTGCCCACAGTGTCCCTGGATGTGCAGGTTAGCTGGATTGGCCATGCTAAATTACCTATAGTGTCCATGGGTATGCAGGTGATCTGGATTGGCCATGGGAAATGAAGGATTACAGGGATTGCCTGCCAGAATGAAGACCAATGAGGGAATTGAAATATTGTCAAAGAATTTGGAATGAATGGAATTACAAGAGATCAGACACTTCAAAAAGTAAGTAATATTTGTGAGTTCCAATAAAGAACAGACAATGTCAGTGTTGACGCAAGTTTAGCTTTGGTAAGCTCGAATTGAATTCCAATCTTAGCAAAGTTGAAGAGTTGAGGTTCAGAAAAACTTGCAGTGGATGAGTAACTGTGACTGTTGTCTCTTTTGACATGGAGAGAGCGCACTGACCTGCCTGTAAACTTCCTTTATGTTCTCTTTTACAGGAGAATCACTTTCTCCATCCTGCCCTGTCCTTTTCTCTCCTCCTTTGGGAGTCAACGGATTGCTGTTTCTATTCATGGACAGGTGAAACTGGGACCCGGTTCTCAGCTACTATCAGTGATTGTATTCATTACTGATCTGAATGATTAATGTGAATGGATATTTCATCGACCGAATGAACTGCTATCTGAACTTCGACTGAATCAAACAATAAAAAAATACGTTTGTGCAGCAGATTAAACGTAGCAGCAGCCATCTGACTTGATGAATTACATACTTCGGCTCGATGTCATCTGCTCTTCTTATATTGTAATATATGAATTTTATGACATGCACCAGCCACAGAAGTAAGAAGTTTCCAGATATGGCGAAGAGTAAATTCACAGATTGCTTCCTGTTCTCAATCTCGGGCCCAGTGGGACACTCTCCCTTGCTCTGACCCTTCAGTCCATTATGGACTCCACTGGCCACTAAAATGTATCTGCCTCTCAGAGCGTTGAGCTGCAGGATTAAAGCAAATGGAACCAAAATCTGAAAATCTTTCCAAACCTGTTAAGTCCAACACATGCAGAATCAGTATCATAGTTTGGTTTCATATATCATTCCCCTGGAATATTATTAATGATCAAATTAGGTTCATATAAAGTTCTTTAAAACAAATCTGAGTGCAGGTTGTTGCTGGTACTGAAGTTGCAGTTCTCTCGGTGCATTTTTTTCAGTTTCTGGCAAAAAATAGCCGCAAGTCAATCACGAGAGAAAGTGGCGGTGAAACAGAATGAACAGTCTCATACTCCATACAACAGGACAGTGATGATACTGTACACAAGGATGATATTCAGGAGAGATTCCAGAAAGTAATAATATCCCATAGCGTTTGACATCAGTGCTAGTTGCCATAAGGTCAGATATTGTTATGACTATTAGTTCGCCAATAGATTGCGAGTTGTGCAAGGAGCGAGGGAGCATTTTCTCTTCTCAGAATGACAATCGTCTCTAAATTAGCTGCAAGATGGAGAACGGACAAGACCCTGCAAAATTACTGATCAAATTACCATCCGACTCAAAAAGGAGGAGGTGCACTCAGTAGGTCAGTTGGGGAGTTGATAAGAGATTGGAAAAGTTCAACCTGATCCAACGTGGTTCCAAGCGAACCACCTTTTCATAGAATCAGAACAAGGATTGGGATAACGACTCGGGGAGGAGCTGCGAATTTGAATAACTTCATAATTTGCATGTCTCTTTCGTAAACAGTTTCACAGGATGAAGTCTCCCCACCAGAACCCAGAAGTCACCTCGAGATATGTATTTGTGATTAATTGATTTTCTCAGTTCTACTCCTCGATCCATGCACCACAACATGTCCTGAACTAATCGCCTTTCCCCATCCATGGCTTGACTTTGAACATAGCCAAAACACACATCAGATATCTTGTGCAGAGTATCATCGCATGCACCCTTTGATTATATCTCCTTCCCTTTCATTTAGATATTTGACAAGGTGGAATTAGAAGCAGGATGGAAATGGTGGCATTATTAAAACGCGAGATCTGAAGCTCCAAAGGAATTGCTCCAGTCTGTAGGTGAAGTTGTTAACCACCAGGTATCGGATCCCTTCCAAGAATGGTGGCATCATTGGACATACCTAAATTTGTCACAGTTTGACTTCTCAGGGTAATCGGATCCAGCCTTCAATCTTGAGTCTCACAGTTGGGGTGGTGAAATCCAAGCCTGAAAATTAGAAGTGTTTGAGTTCTGGAGAAATAAGATCAGGTCAGAGATTAGAAGTCCTGCACTGAGAAACCCAACTCCCGAATACATATTCCCAGCACCCAACAATAATAAGCCTTTCCACCATCTACAAAGCACAAATCAGGAGTGTGATGGAATACTCCCATGTGCCTGGATGAGTGAAGATCCAACAACACTCAAAGGCTAGACACTATCCAGATCAAAGCAGCACTCTTTTGCCTAACAACACATCCACATGCATCCACTCCCTCCACCCACGAGGCTCAGTAGCAAGACGTGTGCTATCTACAAGATGCATTGCAGAAATTCAACAAAGATTTTTTAGAATGCACCACTGTACTCAAGAACACAACCATTTGGAAGCACAAAGATAGCAGATACATGAACATGCCACCCCTTGCAAGTTCTCCTCCAAGCCATTCACCATCCTGACTTGGAATAATATCAGAGTTGCTTTAGCACCATTGGGTCAAAATCTTAGAATGCATTCCCTGTGTATTGTGGTGATGCTGTAGGTTTGAGAGTTCATTTTGTCACACTTTTATTTCTAAGAGTGGGTTTAAGACAGAGGTGAAGAGCTGTCTACTTGGAGAGTCAATAAATCAATCAGTTTGTAAGGTCTTGGTTTCTTTTAACCGTGAAAACAAGAGAAGCAGCTTGACTGGGCGTGGCCAGTAGTTTCATAACAAAGGTTTCTAAGTATTTCTTTTCATGTTTAGATTTAGCTTGAAACAGTCGCTATTGTTGCATTGAATAAGTGGAATCAGTGGAATAAGTGGAAACCTGTCTCTAAAACAATACATATTGTCCGGTATTGTTTTCCAATTTGTACACTAATCACCTTGCCAATGTACAGAAAAATAGTACAAATTCTTAACCGGGAGACTGCCTGTACTCCTCAGAAAGTAAGGATGTGAATTCAGTAGATCTGCAAAGGGCGTCAGAGAAACAGATTTAGAAATCAGTTAAAATAGCAATGCAACTTTACAAAATAATGAAAGTGGTAATTCATCAGTTCAGTTCATTTATGAAGGAATAGAATTAAACAAGTAAAAGCCTGCTATTCAGCTAATATCAGACTTTATTTTAGCAATACATATGTCATACTGGTCTGTGTGTTACTGAAATGTGATGTTTTTATTAAATTCCTTCGAATCTTTGACATTCTGCTGCACAGGGCAGCAAATCCTACACGCACACAGGGTCGATTCTCCAGCCAGGTTGAGTTCCGGAATGAATCAACAACCTTAACATTCGAAGATAGTAACAGAAGAAAAAGTTAGAAACAACAGATAAGATTATAACAACAGACACAATCACACTCAATCATACACTCACACGCTGTCAGTCACTTACAGGTGCATGCACAAGATACTGACACACACACACACACACACTTGTAGAGCTTTACACAGCCATTAAAACACTTCGTCACAAAACTGTATTAATAAGAGCAACAGTGTGCAGTAAAACAGCTCACATGGAGCTCTATAACATGAGGTATTGGAAGTCTGAATAGCGTCAGCAAATTGAAGATCATCACTGAAAACAGTGTCAACAAATCGCTCGATATTGGTGGGACTGATAATGAGTGAAATCATGTTGCTGCTTGAAGACAGGTTGGAAATGACATTCAGACGTGACGGCATCAGATTTATCCAGTCTTTGGGGTATTCAACTTCAGACATAAATCTCAATGAGATCACATCATTAAAATAAAGCGAGAGTCGTAATCGGTTTGTTCATAAACAAATTAAAGGTGTCTTCAAAGTTTCCCACTGGAGCTGTCACATCATATAACATAAGGCTGTCGAGAAAAGTTACCTCCAATTAACAGAGAATTCTCCAACTCGGACAGGTTGAAAGCAGCAGGAAGGTAGAGGCTGTTTCGTAAACAGGAAAAATGCATCTTCAAAGACAAACGGTGGAAAAACTGTATGACACTGTCCTTGCCAGTGTTGGTATTCCTGGTAAGTATTTTAAAACGCTATGTTGCATAATTATCTGAATTAAATCATACTTATTTTAACTTGACGACTATTAATAATATTATTTTCATTTAGCAAGGCAAATTCCAATGCTGGGCGACAGTGCCCTTACTTACTGAGTTAAAAGAGAGCAGTTTGACAATTAGGAGTCTGCTCAGTATTGTATAGCATTGTCTGTTTATCAATTCTAGGCAGAATGGTTTTGCAGTGACGATGAATGGATTATTTTTTGACTGATCACCGGCTCTGGCTTGTCCCACAAAACGTTTAGAACTATCACTTTCTGTCTCTGTGGTAGGTAAAAGCCTGCGATGGGTCAGATAGGTTTTGTACGAATCCACCTCTCAATGACATCAGGCTTTTCCCAGGTCATGGTGTTAAGATTTTTTTTGGTGGATCTGACTCAGGCAGCTTGCTCCAACTGGGAGCCCAGATACAACATGGGCAAGGAGTGGATTGAGCAGGTCGTTGTGGAGTGATAAGTGAGAGTCAACAGAAACATGTTGAGCACAGAGTTGCAAGTGTGATGTATGTTGTTGAATTATTTGATTGTCAAAAAGACGTGTGAACTGTGCCAATGGTGAAAAAAAGATGCACAGTACTGTGCTGCAGATTCGAATCGGACAAATGCTCAAATCTGGAGTGTTGTGTTTAAAAGCTCGACCACAGACAACAAACAGCTTTGTCCAACTGGATGTTTCCCACCTTGCCTTTGGTTGTTATTATCCTTTGATGTTCCCCAAACAATAATGGTCTATGGGAAGGTGCTCCCATGTGCATTCATTTGGGATTGGTGCTTCGTCTTTGGTCATCATTTTGGACACGTTATTGTTAGTCTTATTAATATTAATATTATTATGGTTGTTTTGTTGGCACTAACATTTCAGTAAGGAAAAACCTGTATATAGTTTTAGACTGATTTACTGTGAGGTCATGGTAATACACATGAGCTGCGGGATGATGGCCTAGTCACATTATCATTAGATTATTAAGGCAGAGACCAAGATAATATTCTGGGGCCCGAGTTCAAAACATCCTATCCCCGCCCACACCTCCCCCGACCCCACACCCCCACACCCCCATTGGAGAAGGTGGAATTTAAATTCAACATGTATCTGTAATTAAGAGACTCTCGATAAATACATCTTGCTGGTCAAAGAATCCCATTTCCTAAGGTCATTTAGGAAAGGAAGTTGCCAACTATTAGCTGATCTGGCCGACCTGTGACTCTCGCCTAAAAGCAATAAGATTTAAACTGCTCTCTGAGCAATATATGCTGCCTGACCAGTGAATGATTAAACAAAGAAAACATACTCCATCAATTTTGTGCAATCTCTGTTCTAGTACCTGGTCCAGAGGGCTTAGAACGGTGGAGGTTGGCTGGTACAACAGGATTTTTCGTTAATGAAGGGCAAGTTGGTTTTGCTGACTTATGTGTGATTGAGGATATTTGATATTGTTGTATTGCTACGAAGTTCCAAGCATGATAAAGAACGTCTAACCAGACTGAGTCAAAGTCTGTTCGGCTGTTGTGACCTCCATATGAACTGATGTTCAGCATTTTGGGAGTTGGTGAGTTGGAAACTATGTCAGGGTCGTCAGTTGATTCATAGTCCATCAGCAACGCTTTTCAAAAAGGATATGAATCATCTGTCACCTCTGACTTTCATGATGCTCTTTGCCTCATGATGTGGAGCATCATTGCGCTGATTGTTACACACTGTGTCTGTCCAATCAGTGATTTAGACCACAGGGACAGATTTATATCGATATATCAATTCTAAAAGTTATAATGTGAGTTACTGTAGAAACATCAATGCAGTTCGTGATATCACTGGTCAATTATTGTCAATCTGCCCTTTAGAAATGTTGTCACATCTTCCTTGCACCCCAGATGATTGGAAAGCGGAGGTGAGTGGGAATGTATGCTGATCTGTGTTCATTTTGTGGGAAGTTGTTCATGACTGGAACCTGTGCAGGCTGAGGATGGCCACCAGGAAACTGACCCCATACACGACAGTCCAATATTTTCAGCTTCATCTGCTTGGATGACATTTTTCGTGTTAGTCGAATCATGGTATCAAGGCAAGGTTTATTGGAGGTCACATTTAGATGATCAGTAAACCCAAAGTCTTTTGTGGCCATTGAGGGGTGGAAGATTTGTTGAGGGTGGGTTGAAGAGAGTATTAAAGGAACTTGTTATTACCAACTAGCCATTAGAAGTTTACAACTTTTTGCAGTAACAATAACACCCAGTTGAACATTCACTCAGTCCATTGCAAACGTCAGGGCTGCTGCATCAACACACCTGACTGTGGCCATATCTGGCTTAGTATTTTACATCAAGAGAGAAACAGGGTGGATAAACTCTTTGCTACATAGCGTTCCATTTGTTTCAGTCCAAAATGGTTTACTTGATGGAAAATATCATTGCTGGAATGTTCGGTGGAAAGGTATCAAAGGAATTTCATTTGGCATCCAATACGACTTTGTAAGATTCAGAGAGGATGTGTTACTGCCATACCTACAGAGGTTAATACAAAACAGAAGGCTCAATGTTCTCAGCACTACATTCTGTGATGGCCTCTCTTGGAGAATTTTATTTACTGTTCTATCGATGTTCAGTCTTTACTTCTCCAGATGGTCTACTCCCTGATGTAGGGTGCTGCCTGATTGCTTACCCAGTACTGTGCGTAATGAATTCATTTAACCCCTGATTTACTGAGCACTGGAATTGGACAGAACGAGTTGCTGATGTATGCTGTCAATGTACGCATTTGACATTTCCAAATTAACTCTATGTTGAAATTCATCAACTCAGAAAAATGAAAGATCTTAATCTGTAGTTCAAAGGCACTCTGCATTATGCCCTTATTGATTGGAACGTCTGTACTGTTGATTCAGATCTCCAGGAATCACAATCATGAGTGGAGGGTCTCCTGAATGTGGAATTGTACATGTACTCTGATTGCTGTGGTCTCATGCTTCTGGGAGACGTATCATTACAGAGTTCTACTGAGTGCGGGTGACTGCTCGAATAGAACTGCTAACCCAGTATTCCTGCTTGTCTGCTGGTATCTGAAAAGCATTACAGTAAGTGTGGAGCACTCGCAGGAGAATTGGAAGGCTTACTGGGAGTTCCATTCACTGTAGAACTATCCTGTATGTGGGCCAATCGTGTGAAAGGATCAACCAATTCCAGTGATAATGTGATTCAGTGAGCATCTTTCAATTAGAATCTGACTAAATATGAGTTCCTAGCCAAAGGGGAACAACGAACATCAGTGTTCATGTGTTATTGGGAACATCTCTCCAAGTTAAATTACACGAAGTGAAGTTGCTAACTGGAGAGGAACAACTTACCCCAGTGGCCTTGTGCATGGAACAGTATCTCTGTCTCGAGAATTGACCTGCTTGTGGGGAACTGAATATAAATGGAATATCTGATCGGAGTGGTAACTGAGACCATGACAGTATGAAACATGTGGTGCTTCTTTTATATTACATTCCTTATTTCTATTCTGTCCACTGACTGAGCTGTTAATGTAGTTTGTAAGTGTACACTGGATTGCAAATGGGAAAACCTTTCAAGTTGGTTGTAAATGTTTGGTCTTAAGATTGCAAAGTGAAATGTCCGACTAGAGATAAGCAGATGTGATGTATTTAATAAAGTGAGAATGTAAGAGCAACAATATTATTTCAATAAAATTCCGGATAGATGTGTTATGTTTCCAACAATAAGTCTTCAAACAACTGCTGTCAAACAGATGACAGCTCTGTTCGTTTTCATCCTGGCGACAGATGAGCATGTTTATGGCTGCCGGACGTCAGCCATCTCAGTTGTCTCATATCTCTGCAGGAATTCTTCAGGGTTATATGCTCAGCTCCAATTCTGCAGATGAACATAGAACATAGAACATAGAAAAATACAGCGCAGTACAGGCCCCTTGGCACTCGATGTTGCGCCGATCCAAGCACACCTAACCTACACGAGCCCACTATACTCCATATGCCTATCCAATGCCCGTTTAAATGCCCATAAAGAGGGATGCTTCATGAATGCCCTTTCATCTATTGTAACTTCCAAATTAGAGATGATTTCCTATGGTAGTATAATATTCAGCACCATGTATGGGTCAGGAGGCAATAAAGAGTTATGTGTCCATGCACAACGTCGAGCTTGGACTGATAATTGACAAGTATCATTCGACTCCCACAAGCAGCAGGCAATGAACATTTCAAAAGGTGAGAATCTACCAATTTTCGATTGGCTTACTTTGCCATTACTGTCACTGAATGCAAGACTATCAACAGCCCGGGTCAACCCTTGTCACGAGAACGAGCTCGTCCAAGCATGCAAGTACTGTGGACACAGGCATAAACCAAACACTCTCATTACTGAATACTCTGCCTGCCTGTGCATCATGTAGATAGCATAGATCACGGGTGGGTTGAAATTCTCCTCATGTATCTAGCTGAGCGAAGCTCAAATCCAACACTGAGTACAAAGACTCACAAGGCTCCATTTTGTGCAGGACAACCAGCAGCTTGATTCATATTGTGCACATCACCACAATGAGTACCCATTCCCTTCACCAATAACATGCGAGATGAGCAAAAGATACCTTCCACAGGATGGAAATAGTTACAGTCCAAGTCTGTCTCAGCAGCTCCTTGCAAACCCATGGCCTCCAGCCGCTAAATGCATAAGGGCTGCAGAAGCATAGAAAAGAACATCACACGGAAGTTCCTTTTCAAGCTGGATATCATTCTAACTGTCAAATGCATTGCCGTTCCATCACTCTTGCTGGGAGAAAGTTCTGCAAATCTCCCACAAAAAAAGTGTGGGTTTTCCTGTACCACAGAGGATGCAGATAAAGGCACAATAAAGAGTACTTATGAAAGGATATTGAACACTGCCCTAACCAATAAATCTCACATTCTATGTGCATATTTAAAAATAATTACAATTCCCAAATTATCTCTTAACGCAGGGAGTGGATTGTGTACAAGGGAATGTCCCATAAAACAGACAGCAGAAGAAATGTTGAAGGTGAAAGGTTGGATGCTTGGTGCTGAAGTTCTGCTGAATTCTGGGCATCAGCTACCCCAGTGGATAATCGGTCTCATTCTTTATTTTGTTGAGTCCAATGAATTTCCAAGCTCCTGCTGGTCTCAAAGCCAGGAGACAGGTCCTTTTGCCTTAGTTGCCTGTGTTGGATACTGATCGATGTGTTTGTGTTCCTTCCTCCCGGTAACTACACGGGAAAGACACCTTATCTTTGAAAATTGATGAAACCTGGAGTGAGTCAGTTCATATTTGTGACAGTGGACTCAGTGCAGAGATATCCAATCCCAGGGCATGGTCTAAAAAGATAGCATTCATTTGCACTGGGAAGTTGGCTGTGCTTGGGAAGCTGCATTTTCATTTATTCATCGAAGAAATGTGGGTGTCACTGGCTTAGCCGACACTTAGCATCCTTCCCTAATTGCCCAACCAGATTGCCCTGAGTCTGGAGTCATATGTAGGCCAGAACAGGTAAGGATGGCAGATTACCATCCCAAAAGGATTTTAATGACTTCTTTTTCTGACAATGAGACTCTTAAATCCAGATTTTTATTGAAATAAAATTCCACCATCTGCCTTGGCGAATGCCAACTTCAGCGTCCCAGAAAAAATACCTGAGTCTTTCAATTAACAGTGTAGTGAAAAAGCCATTAGGCCATTGTCTCACCTCATCTTTAACATTGGCCTCAATCATAGCGATTTAAGTGTGGCGCTGTGACACAGTGATTAGCATTTCTGCCTCAGCACCAGAGACCCAGTTACATTTTCACTCTTCGGTGACTGTCCATGCAGAGTTTGCACATTTTCCCTTACCTGCCATGCTGAAAAATAAACACATCCATGAGGTTAGGGAGGATCTGTGGGATGCACTTCGGACGATCGTTTCAGACTCAAAGGCCCATGTGAACATTTTCTGCTCTGTACAATACTGGTAATCTCCGTTGTGATAGCTGGTTAAACCATGGGGTTTTCTAGTTCCAGTGTGTGCTCCAAATCTAGGAGTGGGATCTCTATTCACAAGGTGAAAGCCGAGGAGAGAAACTTAGTGTGTTAGCCTGGGCAGGAAATTTTGCTGAATCTCAGGTAAAATGTCTGATTCTTAAATGGAAAGTTACAATGCCGTATGGATTCAGGGTTTATTTGTTTGGGAGCTATTTTATACAATCTTGGACAGCTGACAAATATTCGCATTCTTATGATTGTGATGGGCATCCACTCATTGTGCAGATTGCCAGGATGTTTAAACGTGTACACAATGGAGGCACTCAATGCCCAATCATTTGTTCATCCATTATGAGACACTGTGGACTGATTCAATGTCCTCTGCTAAAGTTCATAAAACATGATTATATAATTCTGGAAGCATTATTGAGACACCAAAACCGAATACAGCAATTTTGTAATAAATGTCCATGCTCGGTCTCTACCATTCGTTGTTGTACTGAGATCAGTTATCACTGTGTGGATGTTATGGTCTTATGGGAAACTCCAGCCAGTCTGAGTCACTTATAAAGCAAGTGAATTCATCCAACGCCGAGCCTATAACAACATTAAGTACATCACTGTGTATCTGTGAGAACTCATGTTCTTCCCATCATCTTTTTTTAAAAAAAACTGCAAGTGATTCATTTAGAGAGCATGTTTCAGATACTTTCAACTTCGTATGACATGAAGCAACAGGTATTTTTGTGTCATTATTCACAGTCTGGGCTCAGGCAGGGATAATGTTTGATCAGTAACTTCAAGTCTCTTTTTTTCCTTTCTCTTTCTTCCAGTTACTCTAATGCTAATTGTATTCCTGGCTCGGGGCAGGTGTGGTCTTTCGAAATGCAGCACTCGCAATCTGGTGGCCATGGCGGTGTCTGATCTACTGTTCATTGTTTTTCATTTCGTACTCTTCAAATTTCCACGTTATTATTACGCCCAGTGTTTCCTGGACATTACTCCTGTTTGTAGTTTTATGTATACCCTGAACTGCTTGACCATTGATTGCTCTGTCTGGTTCACTGTTGCCTTTTCTTTTGATCGATTTGTCGCCATTTGTTTTCATCAGATGAAATCTCAGTATTGCACAGAGAAAACTGCAACAAGTGTTCTAGCAACAATCTGTGTTTTCTTTGCTTTAAAAAACATTCCCAACTACTTTCGATTTAAACCTGGAACGATCAGCAACAATGTTCCATGGTACTGTTATACCACATCCCGTTATTATAATGATCCTCGGTGGAAAAGTTTTCAATATTTTGAACAGTTTTTAACACCATTTCTCCCATTCACTTTTATTCTTTTTATTAATATTCTGACTGTCAGACACATCTTCGATGCGATTAAGGTGCGTAAAGGCCTGAGGGTTCAGGGGAAAATAGACAATGATCCAGAGATAGAGAGCAGGCAGAACTCTGTGATTTTACTCTTTGCCTTATGTGCCAGCTTCATACTTCTCTGGTTGGTTTTTTTATTAAGTTTCTTTAATGTTGCTTATTCCTTGGATTCTTCTGCTGCTTCTCTCTTTCAACAAGTCGGATATATGCTGCGCGACTTAAATTGCTGCACAAATGCATTCATTTACGTGGTGACACAGAAAAAGTTCAGAGACCAGTTGAAGGACGCTGTGAAATATCCAGTTATGAAAATAATTCAGTTGATGGACACGAAACGTTAACTCTGTTTCTGTCTACACAATGCTAGCTGATCGGGTGTACTTTATTTCAACACATTTCCATTTAATTTAAGCTCTTTCTGCAGGAGAGAACGCACATAGAAAAATGTCTAATAGTAAAAGTTTTATAAATGAAGATGAGCTAAATAAATTACAGCGATTAGATAATGTTTTTCAACAGAAATATGAATTTGAAAATGAGCTGAGGAATACACCAAAATTCAAGGTGCAATCGACAGCAAAGAAGGTTAGCTCAGAGCACAACGGGATTCTGATCAGATGGAGTTTAATTTAGGTGATTATGAGGTGCTGCACTTTGGAAAGGCAAGTCAGCACAGGACCGATACACTTAATGATGAGGTCCTGGGAGCGTTACTGATCAAAGAGACATTGAGTTGCAATTTAGTAGTTCCTTGAAAGTGGATGCACAGATAAATAGGATAGCGAAGAAGGCGTTTAGTATGCTTTCCCTTGGTCAGTGCATTAAATATAGAGGTTGGGAGACATGATGCAGCTGTACAGGACATTAGTTAGCCCACCTTTGGAATACTGCATGCAGTTTTGCTGTTGATGTTATAGGAAGGAAGTTCTGAAACTTGAAGGGTTTCAGAAAAACTTTACAAGGATGTTGCCAAGGTGGGAGAGATTGGGCTGCAAGGAGAGGCTGCAGTGGGTGAGGCTGCTTTTCTTTACTTGGAGTGTCAGCAGCTGCTGCGTATCCTTTTAGAGGTTTATCAAAACATGAGGGCCATGGATGTGGTGAAGACGCGAGGTCTTGTCCGCAGGGTGGGGGAGTCAAAAACTAGAGGACATTGGTTTAAAATGAGGGAGGAAAAACAAAATAAACAAAGGGACTGAAGGGGCATAGTTCAGATGCAGAGGATAGTGTGTCTGGAATGAGCTGCCAGAGGTCTTGGTAGAGGCCGGAACAACTATCATGATTAAAAAGCATCTGTATATGCATATGAATAGCAAGGGTTTAGAGTGCTTTGGGCCAAATGCTGGCAAATGAGCCGAGATTAGTTGAGGATATCTGATTAGCGTGAATGAGTTGGACTGAAGGCTTGTTTCCATAGTACATCTCTGACTGTATGTTGGTGCAGTTATCATTCAATATGTTTTCCTCAAACCGATTCGAATGTCCCACAGGAGTAAACTGCTCAAGAGATAAAGGTGTGCACAATCACCGTTGAACACATATTCCCCATTAATCACATTTACCAGGTAGAGGATACCCAGTTTGCCTGCTGTTTAAAGTAATGCTTCACTGACTGGCAATCTCATCAACCTCTCAGGGAACACTATGTGTCAACGACCATACTAATACTGAATATTCTTCAGAGGGTTTTGGTGCAAACATACAGAATGAACCGTTCCACCTGATGTCTTTGCATCAGAAATGAAGGAAGGTGGAAACACAACAGGGTTAAGCCAGGAGTGTGAGGGCTTGCATCATGTTCAGAATGTCTGTGAGCCGATCTCTGAACATTTATTTCTGTCTGTGTGTGTGTGTGAGAGAGGGAGAGGAACAACAAATCTGCTTTCAATGGGACACAATTTAAATGAATTCAAACATAATGAATAAAAGTCTCCAATTCTGTCTCTCTGCCTGTGTCTCTTGTCTTTAAAGTCTTACAATGTCAGTCTCATGAATCACAAAGTGACAGGGTCATAGAAATGTACAGCATGGAAACAGGCCCTTCGGTACAACTCATCAATGCTGACTAGCTGACCTAAACTAAACTAGTACCATTTGCCAACACTTGCCCCATATCTCTCTAAACTCTTCCTTTTCATATACCCATCGAGATACCTTTTAAATGTTGTACCTGTACCAGCCTCTACCACTCCCTCTGGCAGCTCATTCCATAAACACACCATGCTCTGAGTGAAAATGTTGCACCTTAGATCCCTTTTAAATTCCCCCACTCCCTCACCCTCAACCTATGCACTCTAGTTCTGGACTCACCCACCCCTGGGAAAGTGCCTTGTCGATGTACCTATCCATGCCCCTCTATAAGGACACCCCTCAACCTCTAAGGTTCCAGGGAAAAGTGTCCCAGCTGATTCAGCCTCTCCCGATAGCTGATAACCTTCAACCCTGGCAAGATCCCTGTAAATGTTTTCTGAGCCCTTTCAACTTTCAAAACATATTTCCAAGTGGAGAGAGACCAGCATTGCACACAATATCCCAAAAGTGTCATAACTATTGTCATGTACCAGGTTATAGTTCAACAGGTTTATTTGGAAGCACTAGTTTTTGGAGCGCTGCTCCTTCATCGGGTGGTTGTGGAGTATAAGATTGTAAGACACAGAATTTAATGCCTTACGACCTTCTGATCTTATGCTCCACAAACACCTAATGAAGGAGCAGCGCTCCAAATGCTAACGTTTCCAAACTATCGCGTTGGACTACAAC
The DNA here is from genome assembly GCF_037043375.1 of Chiloscyllium plagiosum. Taxonomy (NCBI): domain Eukaryota; kingdom Metazoa; phylum Chordata; class Chondrichthyes; order Orectolobiformes; family Hemiscylliidae; genus Chiloscyllium; species Chiloscyllium plagiosum. The sequence goes on from NW_028270178.1 coordinate 34,923,958, forward strand.
CTGGTGTTGTGTGATTTTTAACTTTGTACACCCCAGTCCAACACCTCCACCTCCAAATAATGTGCGGTCCAGCCGCAACATGACCTTGCAACTCGTGAGCTCGATGCTCTGACCAATAAAGGGAAACATATCAAATGACATCTTCACTATCCTATCTATCTCCGACTCCACTTTCAAGGAGCTATGAACCTGAACTCCAAGGTCTCTATGTTTAGCAACACTCCCCAGGAGCTTACCATTACATCATGCAATTTAATGCATCAATCCTACATCTCATCGATCAGCCAATCATCCAGCGGATGGGTCTAAACTAATTTCACCTTGTTTGGAACAATGTCGATGCTTATGTTGTGTGTGGAACCGAATGTTACATTTCTGGGTTCGGCCTATTTATCTGCCTGACGTTTTGCAGGAATTGGGCTTCATGCTGAAGCTTCTCAGTTGCTGTACAAACACCACAATTTATATTGTGACCCAGACTAAATTCATACCGCAGCCGAAGAACGTGCTCAAATAGTCCTTTGCCCAAATTAATCAAACAATCAAGTATTAAAATGAATCAATCAATCCAGAATGTTCTCATTCAGATTTGAATCCAAGAAGCAGCTTGTTGCTATGGTAACAGTCCGAGGGTAGTGCTGGCACCTCCAACCAAACCGCACATTGTACATTTCAATGTTTCTCTTCATGCAACGGATACAGAGAAACGTTCAGAGAAACATGGACGAGGGGCAATAAGAACATGCATCTTTTTGAAGACAGCATCCTAATTACTTTTTCATAAAAATATATTGGAAATAATTAAAAATAAAATGTCCATTAAAATATGCCAAGTAGCAAATCTAAATAATTGTTTTGAGTGTTTGTTTGAGAGTTCAGCGGTTCAGCCACAGGTTCCAGTGGTTAAGAGATCCCAGTCCAATCTATTATTGCTTCTGCATAGTATCCCAGTGGGAACAGACACAGGCTGGAATAACAAAACAGAAATTGCTGGAAAAGCTCAGCAGGTCTGGCAGAATCTACAGAGAGAATTAAAAAAATAGCATTCCAGATTAACAGTGAACACTTCTGCTGAAGGTTACCAAATTTCACCTTCTCTAAAACCTTCCCCCAGCACCACACCACTTCCTATGATGCAATCTCCTGCAGCTCCGACACTCCTCCCTATCTCTGGAAACCTCTCCAGACGCTAAAACGCTCCCTATATCTGAAACCTCCTCCAGTCCGTCCACCACTCCCAAACTCTGTCACCTCTACCAGTCCCTTCACTCCTCCCTAAATCTGTAAACCCCTCCAATCCTACAACCTTCCCTATCTCAGTAACCTCTACCAGCCCCTACACCCCTCTCGAACTCTGTAACCTCCTCCAGCCCCTATATCCCTCCCCATCCCTGTAAGATCCTCCATCCCCTACACCACACACTATGTCTTTAACCTTTTGGTGCTTATTTGGGAAGGGAGTAACTTCGACAAAGATTGCGCATCAGTGACAAACACATTATTTTTTTTTTGTTGCATTCAGAGGTGTGGGATATAACCGGTCCCTGAGAGGAAGGGCCAATTGCAGAGAGCACATTTCACACTGAATCTGGGCTGGATCGGAATTTCTGTAAATCAATGAATTTTTCAATTCAATCCAGATCCGTTTACTGAAACGTGATATTGTAAAATTGAGAGTAACCAGCCATACGTGAGTTAATGATGAGAAACCAGACCGAATTCATTTAGAATCTGACAGTAACTGTGCATCTAGCACGTGTTGTCAGGAATATTACAGAGGATCTCACTTTGTTATCTCTGTAACCATTTTCTGTCATTCTGATTGCTTTCTGAAGATAGTACTGAGGATCTTGTCATTCACACTCCCATTTTTGCTTCTCTTCTCACATTTCCCTCCACGCCAGTCGTTGCCCATTTTTGGTCAATATTGTCATACTGTCATCTCAGTCTCTCTGCCCTCTGCCCCAACACAGACTTTCCCTTCTGCCCTTTATTCCACATTCCACCTGAGATACAAGGAGCAATGCAGGCAGTTCCTTCTCTCACACAGTCGGGAAATGATCACTCACTGAAATGCAGAGACACAGAAGGGTCATCAATCCTCAGACAGAGAGGCTTAGGCAGAGAGAGTATTCGGCCCCACCCCGTTCCCACGTTCCACTGTGATTATTTTAACACAAAAACCGGGCTGTAAAGCAATCGATTATAAGATTGAAATGTACTGTGTCAATCTCTCAATAATAACCCATAGGAACCAACTGAATAGTACGTTATGGAAAGTCGTGTACTCCAGATGCTGTGAACATTAAACAAAACAAAATTGCTGGAAAAATTGTGTCATTTTCTCCGATGTTTGATCATCGAAATGAATTGTTCATTATTTTTCTCTCCACAGGTGCTAGCGACCAGCTGAATATTTCTGGCACTTTATTTTTACATCCTGTCCATTTTCCCCATGTTCAAAAGGCATGTCAGTTATTTAATTAAAACAGGCATTCGCGTAAAGTTCAAGGTATTTGTAATTGCTATACGACTTATAAAACTATTAGTGCGTTACAATATTAAAGATCCAATTGCAGACAGTATTATGGAGATAAACATTAAATATATTAACATAATCCATCAGGCATGCAATGAATAACAGAGATCTGAGTGCAAAGTGAACCTCAATATCGCGTATAATAGCAAAGACTGGGAAATAAAGTCGACACATCACACCCAGAGGCTGCAATATGTAGAGACTGAATGAACCCCAAAAATCAGCTGCAAAACGTTTAACTTGTGGCACAGGCTTACCCTTTCCCATAACGTCTTTTTAAAACTGACTGAACTGTAGTAAGTGCTCCCCCACTAATACCTCAGTCATTTATCCTGCCTTATTCCCAAGAGAAGGTTGAGCATTGCCCTTTCACTCGAAGGGCCATCTAAGTATTGATTGAGAAAGTTTCTTGAATGCACTCCCAAATCCCTCCTATGTAGTCCCAAGCTAAAGTTTAAATCGTATTCTGTTACAACCTAAAGTTGAAATCGTATTCTGTTACAACCCCATATTTCTGAATCCTCTCTGTGATTTACCTGTGTATTTGCTCTTCAATTTCCCGCTGTCTATTGGGGTGCGGTTTGGGGGGGCTCTATAGTTCAATCCATCAGAAAGTGCTTCCACTTTTCAAGAAATCTGCAATAGTAGACCAGTGGGTTTCCATCAGTGGAAGAGAAACTGGGGGAGAACACTCTATAGGAGAGAATTCATCTCCGCTTACAAAGACAAGGTGTTGATCATGGATAGTCAGAATGGCTATGTCAGAGGGATGTCCTGCCTCACAAATCTGGTAGAGTCTTCGTTGAGGTGACCAGGGTAGATGAGGTTGGGCATTTGATTTAACTGACATGCATTTCTACGAAGCCTTTGACAAGGTCACACATTGGAGGTTAATCATGAAAGTAAATACGCCTGGCGTCTACATTATCTTGACAAATTAACTCCAAGATTGGCTCAGTCAGAGGATGCAGGAGGTGTTGATTGGAGGCTGTCCGTATGATTGGAGGCTGGTGTCCAGTAGTGTACCTCAGGGATCAGTGCTAGGTCCTTTATTGTTTGTGATATTCATAAATGATATCGATGAGTGTATGAGTTTGGAGTGAGATGGGGAGGACGTGGTGCAGGTGGAGGGGTCAGATTGGGGACAATAAGTACATCTGAATGTGCATTGACCAGGTGACTGACAGTGAGGAGGAACATCTCAGGTTAGTTAGAAACACGATGATTGCTCAGATGAGTAGATCAGTGGCAGATGAAATTTAAATCTGAAGAAAGTGAGGTGGTGTACTTTCACAGAAGTTACAAAACAAGACAGTACTCAATGAATGGTAGGCCACTAGGAAGCCTCAAGGAAAAGAAAGATACTGAGGTGACCGTTAAAAAATCCTTGAAGGCGGAAGGACAGGTTAATAGGATAGTTAACAAGGCATAAAAATATGCTTTTTGTCAGTCATGCCACAGATTATAAAAGCAGGGACACCCTGTTGGCATTGTGCAGGACTTTGGTTGGACCACAGTCGCAATTTTGTGAAGTTCTGGCCATGGTTTCGCAGGAAGATTGTGATTGCACTGGAGATATTCCAGAGAGATTCACCAGAATGTTGATTGGTGTGGAGTCATTTCGCTGTGATCTGGGGAGGCTGAATAAATTTGAGCCGCTTTGTGTGCAACAAACATCAGGGAATGTAAGAATATTGGAGGCATGGACAGGGTGTAGAGAAAGCAGTTGTTTCCCTTAGTCGGGGAAAAAATTATAAGGTGGCATAATTTTAAGGTGAAAGGCAGCAGGCTGAAGGGGCGATGAGGGAAAACCTCATCAGATGATGGTAGTGGTCTGCAATGCACTGCCTCGGAGTGTAGTTGAGATGGGAAACCTCACAAATTCTTAAAAAAATACTTGGATGAGCACTACATTCGAGAAGATAGGCAGCACAGTGGCACAGTAGTTAGCACTGCTGCCTCACAGTGCCAGAGACCCGGGTTCAATTCACACCTCGGGCAACTGTCTGCATGGAGTTTGCATATTCTCTGCGTGGGTTTCCTCTGGGTGCTCTGGTTTCCTCCCACAGTCCAAAGATGTTGCAGGTTAGGTGAATTGCCCATGCTAAATTGCCTCTAGTGTTAGGGGAATGGGTCTGGGTGGTTTGCTTTTCGGGGAGTCGGTGTGGACTTATTGGACTGAAGGGCCAGTTTTCACACTGTAAGTAATCTAATCTAAAATGGGGATCGGGGAGTCCAGATCAAGGGGGCGTAGGTTTAGGATGAGAGGGGAAAGATAAAGAAGAGACCTAAAGGGCAACTTTTTCACGCAGAGGGTTGTATGGGTATGGAATGAGCTGCCAGAGGAAATGGTGGAGGCTGGTACAATTGCAACATTTAAGAGGCATTTGGATGGGTAAATGAATAGGAAGGGTCTGGAGGGATATGGGCCGGGTGCTGGCAGGTGGGACTAGATTTGGTTGGGATATCTGTTCGGCATGGACGGGTTGGACCGAAGGGTCTGTTTCCATGCTGTACATCTCTATGACTCTAAGTGCTGGAAAGTGGGACTAATGCAGATTTAATGTAATTTTGGCAGGACAAACACGATGGACCAAAGGATCTCTTCTGTTGTGTGATTTTGTCATTCCAGAATTTTGAAGATAGGGTTAAGATTTGTTTTGGCTTTGTTTTGAGAAAATGTTATTTACTGCAAGATCCAGCAGTTGTCCTGGTCAGTATCAGCTTCAGGTTTTGTATTCGAGTGCTCGTTCACAGGTTGAATTTCCAAAATGGTTTGTAAAACTGAATTAACAAGGAAGGTAATGTTAAAGCAGTGGGCAGTAGACCAGCTCTCAAGGATTTGTTCAAGATGAGGTATTGAATGATTGAATAGCCACGGCAAAATGAAGGTCATCAATGAAAGGAATATCAAAAGATGTTTAGATATTGATGGGACTGATAGTGTCTGAAATAATGCAGTTATTCCTGTTTGGAGATAAGTTGAAATTATCGTGTGAGACTTAGCAGCATCAGATTAATCCATGGGGTATTCAAACCTAGTGTTACATCATTCAAATAAACCTGGTGTCGTAGGTTGTTTGTCCAAAATGATTTTTTTAAAATGACGTCTTAATCACAATTTCCCATGGAGATACAGACAATATATAATAAGGTCTCTGGAACTGTTAGCTCCAATCTCGAAAAAAATTTCCAATTCTAACAAATTGCCAGCAGCAGGAAAGGAAAGGTTGTTTGACAAACAACAAAATGCACCTTCTAAGGGAAAGGGTTGAAAAGGTGTATGACACCATTCTTGCCATTGTTGGTATTCCTGGTAAGTCTTGTCACAACTTAATTTGCATAAATCTCTACATTTAATCATTCTTATTTTTACCTACTTCTGATAATTATTTTATTTCCACTTAGCAAGGCAAATGCCGATGCCAGATGACAGTGTCTTCACTTACTGAGTTTAAACCGATTGGTTAGTCAATTAGGAGGATCCTCAGTAATGTACAACATTTTATGTTCCTCTATACTGGGTTCTATTTCTCTAAAACACACTTGTACTAAGGACATATTGATGAAGTCTGGCTGAGCACTGGCCTTGAACTGTCCTGGAAAATGTTTGGCAAGACCACTCTCTGTCTGGTAGTTCAAAGCCTGCTATAAGTCAGATGGGTTTTGATATCTGATGTTTCCCATTCCTTGATGTAATGGTGTTTTCCGGGTGGATCTTGCACAAGCAGCTTGCTCCAAATGGGAGCCCAGATACAACGTGGTCAGTGGGTGAGTTGAGAAGTGGAGTGATCAATGAAGGTGGAATATCCTGTGTGCATTCGTCAGTCAGTGGATATGTGGGGGGATGTGAGGACAGATTGCTGGGAGGGGTGTCGTGCACAGGGTTCCAATTATGATGTGTATGGTTTAATTATTTGATTGTCAAAATGCATGTGAGTTGTATCGTTTGTAAAAAAAAAACCACAGGAACTGTGGTGAACAGTTCAGTCGGATAAACTATGTGATCTGGAAAGTTGAGTCAGCAACTCTCCGACAGATGATCAAACAATTTGGAAGAGCAGGATGTTTCCCATGTTGCCCTTAATTGTTAGTGTCCTTTGATGTTCCCCAATAGTCGATATGAAGTTCCTCTCTTGTGCTTTTGTTTGGGATTGTGGTTTTGGCTTTGGCTCTCCATTTGCAAACGGAATTATTAGTCTCGGATGCCAACCTGTGATACTATTCTGGTGATCCCCATGGAGAGTACTGGGTAATCTACGGGGTGTTTAGCCAAGGATAGCTCTGAATCTGGTGGGGGATCTCTTTTCACAAGGAGAGTGTCTGGGAGAGAAGCTTGGCCGCCTGAGCCTGAACTTCAGGCAGGAAGCGTTCCTTAATCCCAAACAAAATACATGATAGCCAAACTGGAAAGTTGCAATGACCAATGTTGCATGGATTCAAATTTCTTTGGATGGGGGCTGTATTGGACACTCTTGGATAAATGTTGAAGTTCTTCTGATTGTTGTGGGTACCCAACTTGGGACATGGGGGTTTGCGTTCATGGCTGAATACTCTCATGTTTCAAATTCTCAGGATGTACAATCATGTACAGAAGGGAAGTGCGAAATGTTTGATCATTTGTTGATTTAAACTGTGGAGTAATTCAATGCCTGTCATTCATAACATGAGGATATACAATTGTGGAGGCAATCGGAATTGTCGAGGCTCCAACACACACTACCTACGTGTTGCAATCCGTGCCTTTGTGTGAGGTCTTATGAGAAAATCCAGCCAGTCTGAGTAACCTGTAAAATAAGTAAAATTAACCACTGTGGACACCCCCCACCAAACAAAAATTGAATTAAATGACCTTGTTTCTGTGTGTAATCTGTTTCTCGTGTTATCCCTATGTCTTTTAATGATTCATTTAGAGAAAGCTTGCAATCTTTAGTTGAGATTTTTTAAACTTCACATGACATGGGACAGCAATTATCTTTGTATCATTACTTATAGTCTGGGCTCAGGCACAGGGAAAGTTTGATCAGTATCGTGAAGTCTCATTTTGTTTCCTTTTTGTCCCTTACAGTTTGTCTCATGATTATTATAATCTTATCTCGGGGCAGGTGTGGTCTTTCTACATGCACTACTCGCTATCTGGTGGCCATGGCAGTGTCTGATCTACTGTTCCTTGTTTTTCATTTTGTACTCTACAAATTTCCACGTTATTATTATGCACAGTGTTTCCTGGACATCACTCCTGTTTGTAGTGTAGTCTGTGTCCTGAGCAGATTGACCATTGATTGTTCTGTCTGGTTCACCATTGCCTTTTCTTTTGATCGATTTGTCGCCATTTGTTTTCATGAGATGAAATCTCAGTATTGCACAGAGAAAACTGCAACGAGGGTTCTCGCATCAATGTGCATTTTCTTTTCTTTAAAGAACATTCCCAATTACTTTCGATTTAAACCTGGGGTGATTATCAACAATGTTCCATGGTATTGTTCTACAAGACGCAGTTATTTTAAAGACCATCGTTGGGAAAGTTTTAAATTTTTTGAAAATTTGTTAACACCTCTTTTACCATTAAGTTTTATTCTGTTTATCAACGCTCTGACAGCGAAACATATTTTCGAGGCCATTAAGGTGCGTAAGGGACTGAGGGATCAGAGAAAAATACAGAATGACCCAGAGGTAGAGAGCAGACAGAGTTCTATGATTTTGCTTTTTGCCATATCCACCAGCTTCATTATTCTCTGGTTGGGGTATATTTTATTTCGCCTTCGATTCGCTGCTCACTTGGATCCTGCTGCTTTTCCTCTCTTCCTACAAATTATATATATGCTGCGGAACCTAAGTTGCTGCACAAATGCAGTTATTTATGTGGTGATGCAGAAGAAATTTAGAGATCAAGTTAAGTATGCTGTGAAATACCCAGTTTTAAAAATAATTCAATTGATGAATAAATCAAACAACTGAGAGCCAATAATAGTTGCACCAAATAATTTAACAAGGAATCCACGTGAGGTATGGACCAAAAGGAGAGGGATGAGCAGCAGGATTCAGTCCAGATAATCATAGAGATTTACAGGATGGAAACGTACCCTTCAGTCAAACTCATACATGCCGACCAAATATCCGAACATAATCTAGTCCAATTTGCGATCACTTGGCCCATATCCCTCTAAACCTTTCTTATTCATATACTCATCCAGATGCTTCTTAACTGTTGTAATTGCACCAGACTCCAACACTTCCTCTGGCAGCTCATTCCATACACGCAACACCATCTGCATAGAAATGTTGTCCCTTAGGTCCCTTTTAATTCATTCATCTCTTCAACCTATGCTCTCTAGTTGTGAATATTCCCACCTCAGGGAAAAAGAATTGGTCTTTTTACCCTATCCATGCCTCTCATGATTTTATAAACCTTGAGAAGTTCACCCCACATCCTCTAATGCTCCAGGGAAAATAGCCACAGCCTATTCAACCTCTCCCTATAGCTCAAATCCTCCAAATCTAGCAACATCTTGTAAAGATTTTCTGAACTTTTCCAAGTTGCATGACAGCCTTCCAGTAGGAGCGAGAGCAGAACTCTGCACAGTATTTCAAAAGTGACTGAAGCATTGTCCTGTACAGTCACAACTTGACTTCACAACTCCTATACACAGTGCGCTGACCAATGAAGGAGAACGTACCAAACATCTATTTCACTATCCTATCTACTTGCGACTCCACTTTCAAGGAATGATGAACCTGCAGTCTAACGTCTCTTTTTATTTAAGCAGCACTCCCGAGGACGTTACCATTAAGTGGATAAGTCCTGGCCAGATTTGCCTTTCCAACATGCAGCATCTCGAGTTTATTTAAATGATACTCCAAGTGCCATTCCTCTGCCCACTGGCCCACCTGATGAAGATCCCATTGCACTCTGAGGTTTCCTTATTCATAGTCCATTACACCTCCAGTTTTGGTGACACCTGCAAACATATTGACATTTCCTCCTATATTCATATTCAACTCATCTTTATAAAGTAGTGGATCCAGCACCGATCCTTATGGCACGCCACTGGTCACAGGCCTCCAGTCTGAAAAGCAACCCTTCACCAACACCATCTGTCTTCTATCGTTGTGCTGGTTCTGCATCCAAATGGCTGGTTCGCCCTATATTCCATGTGATTTTACGTTGTTAACTACTCTACCAAGAGGAACCTTGTTGAATGCTGTACTGAAGTCCATACTGGTCACGCACTCTGTTCTGGCCTCAACAATCCTCTTCACTACAAACTCAAAAAAAGACTCATTCAAGGTAGTGAGACATGATTTCCCATGCACACAGACATGCTGACTATCCCTAATCAGTTCTTGCCTTTCCAAATACATGCAAATTCTGTTCCAAAAGATTCCCTCCACCAATTTGCCCACCACCAATGTCAGACTCACCGGTCTATCGTTCGCTGGCTTTTCCTTACCATCTTTCTTAAATTGTGGCACCATGTTAGCCAACATGACAACACTCCTTTTCTGATGGGCAAGGAATGATTTCATCTGGGGAGCAAAACTAAAGAGATCGGAGGAGCGAAAGCCAGGGTAAAGTGCTGTTCACAATGAGTATAAGATATTAGGTACTGACGAACAAAAACAAAACCGAAAGAGGAACTAGAACTGGACAAAAAAAAATTCAACCCAAGTGATCAGTTCTCATTGAGTGAAGTGGATATAAAAAAAAATAAGTGACCCAGATAAAAGGCGAGCTATTCACGAAAGGTCAGAGTGGGAAAACCAACAATTGGCACAAGTCCACTCTGGCTCACAGCATTCTCTCATATATACACATGGAAAAAAAGGTATTTAAAATAGGCTTCTAATATGAAGCGTTAATAATTTCTTGTTGAGATTCTGTATATTATAATTGCAAATTTATTTTCATCAACAATTGATTTTGCTGATGAATTGCTGGGGAAGTGATGCGCAACCAGAGCCACTTCCTGACTCACTCTCTGCACCTTTCCAGTGACCCAGCGCTCCCTCATATTTTGAGATTTGTGTACCTCTTTACACAAGTTATTGTCATCTGACCTAATATAATCTTTCGTGGATCAACATCCACTCTGTTTAATTTGTCGCGATGAAGTACATTTTAAGTCTGTTTGGGATTATGCTGTGTTAAAGTGTACAGTGATGATGCTATCATGGTTAGGAAAGCCGTGTTCCAGGCAGGCGACCTGGGTTTGGTTCCTGGAAATTGCAAATAGATACTTTTGCACTGAAAAAATGGAAAACTCAAAGGCTAAAGGAATTTGATCAGTTTGAAAATACCTATGGCTCTTATTCCAAGACAGTCGGCGTAGACAGAGACAGCCCAGCCAAACTATTGACTGCTGCTTTGTCTCACACCTCCTCCTTTCCTACCTGCACCCTCTAATCCCACAGAGTTAACTCTGCCTGTGCTTCATCTCTGGGGGAACTGTGCACCGGTAGAGAGAGCTGGGAACAAAGAAAAGCAAAGAAAATTTACAGCCCAGGAACAGGCCCTTCAGCTCTCCAAGCCTGATCCGATGCAAATCCACCATCTAAACCTGTTGCCCAATTCTTAAGCATCTGTATCCCGCTGCTCCCTACCTCCTCATGCATCTGACCAGATGCATCCTAAATGAAGCTACCGTGCCTGCCTCTACCATCTCTGCTGCAATGCGTTCCAAGCTCTTATCACCTTCTGTGTGAAGTACTTGCCGCGTGTATCCCCCTTAAACTTTGCACCTCTCACCTTGAACGCGTGACCCCTCCTTCTTGAATCCCTCACCCTGGGAAAAAAGCTGATCTCTGTCCACCCTGTCTATACCCTTTATGATTTTGTAAACCTCAATCAGGTCCCCCCTCAATCTCCTAATGAAAACAATCCTAACCTACTCAATCTCTCTTCATAGCTAGCACCTTCCATACCTGGCAACATCCTCGTAAACCTTCTCTGCACCCACTCCAAAGTGTCCCATTCTTTCGGTAATGTGGTGCCCAGAACTGTACACAGTATTTTAAAAGTGGCCGACCCAATGCCTTTTATAATTTTGACATGACCTACCACTCTTATACTCAACAGCCCGTCCAATGAAGGCAAGCATACAATGTGTCTTCTTGACCACTCTATCCACCTGTGCAGCAACCTTCAGGGTACAATGGACCTGAACTCCCAGATCTCTCTGCTCATCAACTTCACCAAGGCTCTTCCATTTACAGTACAGTTCACTGTAGAATTAGACTCCCCAAAATTCAATGGGAGGAATAAATTCAGTTGGTTGTAGAGAGCAGTGGCAGGGGGAAGATGGGAGATAAGTCGATGGGTGGCGAAGGAGGTTATTTGAAATTGAAGAGTACAATGTTGAGTTCTCTAGCCTGTAGAGTTCCCAGGCAGAAGATAAGCTGTTGTTCCTCCAATAGGGGCCGTGGTTTGTTTTGGCAAGAGAGGAGGCCAAGGGTGGTCATGTTGGAAAGGGAGTGGTTGGGGGAATTGAAATGGGCAGTGATTGGGTGGTCCAGTCAGCCCCTGCAGACCCGGCTGCGATGCTGGGTGAGCCTTTCCGTCAGGCCAGTCACTTAAAAACTCCGCTTCCAAGTGCCAGCTCCTCCAGTCAGCTCCCAGTTCCCAACTCCCACTTTGAGGTTTGGTTTAATTTGATTTAGTTTTCGCAAGCGGTCTGTTGAAAGCTGCTGGTCAAGTTTCAGCTGCAGGCCTAGAGAAACAGCTGCTGGGAAAAACAGACTCCATGCTGAACCTTTATCTCTCACTGACATCTCTCTCCTGTAAGAAACTGTCTTTGAATTTAACCATTTGCCAAGGGGATGACATGGGATATTGCAGGAAATCGGAACAGCTCTTTGTTAAGTTGCGTTTTTGTGTCGGTTGGGTTTTCAAATAATTAGGTTATTCTAAATTGAAGTTTTTTTTTTTCTTTGTGTGTAAATAAACTCTGTTTTGCTTAAAACCGAGTGGCTGGACCAGTTGCGTCGATTCTGGAATATTCACCTTTCATCTGCTAAGATCAAGGAGAAAAGTTAGGACCTGGGCTACCTTCTTGAATTGATTTACGGGGGTCTGGCCTGGTCCATTATATTCACGAACGCATTCAAATATCTTTAATCATCGTAACTCTACTTGCATCCACTACTTTCAGGCTGTCTGCCTGGCCTTACACTCATTCTTGAAACATTTGGATAACAAGACTATCTCCGTCAGGCTCATAATCATTGACTAAAAACTTGATACACTATAATACCAACCAAATTAATATTCAAACTCCAAGACCCGGGTCTCTGCTCTGTTCTCTGTAACTGGATTCTCGACTTCCTGACCCACAGAACAAAATTGGTGAGAACAGGTAACAGCACCTCCTCCACTGGCACGGTGGCACAGTGGTTAGCACTGCTGCCTCACAGCGCCGCAGACCCGGGTTCAATTCCCGCCTCAAGTTTGCACATTCTCCCCATGTCTGCGTGGGTTTCCTCCGGGTGCTCCGGTTTCCTTCCACAGTCCAAAAATGTGCAGGTCAGGTGAATCGGCCATGCGAAACTGCCCATAGTGTTAGGTGACGGGGTAAATGTAGGGGAATGGGTCTGGGTGGGTTGCGCTTCGGCGGGTTGGTGTGGACTTGCTAGGCCGAAGGGACTGTTTCCACACTGTAAGTTATCTAATCCTCAAGATGACAGCCTGCAAATCTGTTTACTCAGCAGCTTTCTATACTCCCTGCACACTCATGACTGTGTGGTCAAATTTCATTCTAACTCCATTGGCAACTTCACTGATGACACCGCCGTTGTAGGCTGGATCTTAAACAATGACGAGACAGAATGCTGGAAAGAGATGAAGTGATTGGTGGTGTCATGTCAAGACAGCAACCTCTACCTCAACATCAGCGAAATGAAAGAGCTGGCCATTGACTTCAGAACATTAAGAGGAGGTGTGCCTCTGTCTGCATCAATCGAGCTGAGGTGCAGGTAGTCTCGTGCATCTAGTTCCAAAGAGTAACGATCACGAACAATCTGTCCTCGTCCACCACATTGACATGACAGTTCAGAAAGCACAACAATGCCTCTAGTTCTGCAGGTGGCTAAGGCAATTTAGCATGTCCATAAAGACTCTTTCCACTTTTTGTAGATGCACCACAGAAAGCCTTGTATCCTGATCCATCACGGCTTGGTATGGCAGCTGTTCTGCCCAGGGTCATAAGAAATTACAGAGGGTTGTAAATACAGTCCATCATTCAGGCCAACCTTCCAACCATTGACTTATAGAGTCATAGAGATGTACAGTATGGAAACAGACCCTTCAGTTCAACTCGTCCATGCTAACCAGATGTTCTAAGTTAATGTCGCCCCATTTGCCAGCATTGGACCCATATCCCTCTAAACCCTTCTTATTACAATACCCATCCAGATGTCTGATAAGTTTTGTTATTGAGCCAATCTCCACCAAATCCTCTGGCAGTCCATTCAATACATGCACCATTCTCTGGGTGAAAAGTTGATCCTTACGTCCCTTTTGAATCTTTCCCCTCTCAACTTAAAACTATGACACCCGGTTTTGGATATCCCCTGCCCCAGCGAAGAGACCTTGGCTATTCACCCTATCCATGCCCCTCACGATTTTATAAACTTCGATAAGGTCACCCCTCAGGCTCTGATGCTCCACAGGAAATAGCCTCAGGCCATTCAGCCTGCTCCCAAAAGCTCAAATGCCTGAGTTTCCTCGCTGCCTTGAGAGAAAGCCCACGGAATGGAACACCCCTCTACTTCAGTCATAATCTCTTCCAACTTTGCCATCAGGGAGATAATGCATGAAGCAACAGATTGAAGAACAGTTTCTTCCCTGCTGTTGCTAGAATTAGATTAGATTACCTACAGTGTGGAAACAGAATTATGAATGGAAATTTCAAATTTCAAATTTAGTGTTGATCTAACTCTCTGTGCACTTTCTCAGCAGCTGCAACATTATATTGCTTTCTCTGTTGTATTAACCTTACGAACTTTGGATAGTATCATCTGCCTGTATTGCATGCAACACAAAACATTTCAATGTACTGAGGGTAATGAAACCATAATAGGTCAAAACACTTTCTCTGGCAATTCATTCCAAATGCGAACCACTCACTGTGTAAAAAAGTTGCCCTTGTCCTTTTTTTAAATCTTTCTTCTCTCAACTTATTGATAAACCCCCAGTTTTGAACTCCACCATCCCCGGAGGGGGAGGGGGGAACTCTTTCTTTCTCATTATGACTTACCCTCATGATTTTATAGTCCTCAATAACGTCACCCCTCAACCTCCACTGCTTTGGTGAAAGCAGTCCAAATGTTATCGAGTCTGCTTTTGTCTTTGAAGTCCTCCATTCCTGGCAACAGCTTCGTGAACTCTCTCCATTCTAATAATATTCTTCCTATAACAGGGTGACTAAATGCACACACTAATTCAGAAGCTGCCTCACCAACATCCTGCAGAACCTCAACAAATGCCCCAACTCCGAAACAGAGACATGATGCTGGCATGAGGAAAGGCATTACCATCTCATCCACAAATGGAAGGGGGTACGACAGCAGACTGAGCCCACTGTGGCTCTGTCACTGTCCCAGGGCAGAGCATACTGACCCCACTGTGTCTCTGTCACTGCCTTTTCAGCCTCTCCCTGAAGCTCAAACCTTCCAACCCTGGCAACATCCTTGTAATTTTTTCCTGAGCCCTTTTAAGTATTACAACATTCTTCTGATAGGAAGGAGACCAGCATTGCACGCAATATTCCAAAAGTGGCCGAACCAATGTCCTGTACAACCATAATATGACCTCCCAATTTCTATACTCAGTTCTCTGACCAATAAAGTTAAAAATCACACAATATCAGGTTATAGTCCAACAGGTTTATTTGGAAGCTTTAGCTTTCAGAGCGCTAATCCTTCATCAAGTGGTTATCGTCTTCCTCAGGAAGCTGAAAAAAATTGACATGACAGCGAATACCCTTGCCAACCTTTATAGGTGTGCCATCGAGAGCATTCTATCTGGATGTTTCCCTACCTGGTAAGGTAACCTTACTATTCAAGATTGGAGACGGTTACAGAGAGTGGTGAACCTGGCCTGGGCAATCACAAAGGCCAACCTCCCATCCAAACAATCCACCGACCAGGCCCACTGTCAGGGAAAGGCCGCCAGCACTGTCAAAGATTCATCCCACCCTGGCAACTTGTACCATCGGAGGAGAAGGTACAGAAGCCTGAACACACGCACCAGCTGGTTTCGAAACAGTTTCTATCCTACTGTTGTTAGAATAGTGAACGGACTCAAACTTTTAGCATTCGCCTGTAACTGTGTTTTTATTTTTTCTACTGTGTACTATTATTTACTATTTATGCAATTTAACTCTGTGATCTGCCTATACTGCTTGCAAGACAAAGCTTTTCACTGTGCCTCGGTACACATGACAATAAATTCAATTCAATTCAATTCAAATAAACCTGTTGAGACTATAACCT
Organism: Chiloscyllium plagiosum; assembly: GCF_037043375.1. Taxonomy (NCBI): domain Eukaryota; kingdom Metazoa; phylum Chordata; class Chondrichthyes; order Orectolobiformes; family Hemiscylliidae; genus Chiloscyllium; species Chiloscyllium plagiosum. Next base: position 34,939,985 of record NW_028270178.1, read on the forward strand.
GGTGTTGTGTGACTTCTAACTTTGTCCACCCCAGTCCGATATGAGCACCTCCAAATCCTGACCAATAAAGGAAAGCATACCAACCACCTTCTTCGCTATGTTATGTAGCTGCAGCTTTACTTTCAAAGAGCTATGAACCTGCACTCCAAGGTCTCTTTGTTCAGGAACACTCCCTAGGACCTAACCATTAAGTGTACAACTCCTGCTAAGATGTTTATCTGTACATCATATTAGTGAACTGACAGCAAGCAGCTTCTTATTTTAGTCCCCAACCTGGATTTGTCAGAACCATTTTAATATTCAAAACTAATGGTGACAGTTAGAATTCAGAGACATCAAGTGAAGAGTGCCTTGTCAGTTGGCACCACTCTGCCTGAAAATGGAGTCACCTTGCTGATCAACTGCTATGACACAAACAAAACCTTGCATTTGTGCCATGAAATGGAAAGCGATCTCTGTTCACATTTGACTGCGGAGCCTCATACCAGATAACTGTTCTCGCATTCACCTTCTCACCATTCCCTGAATACCTAGTAATTTTCTTTTGTCTAAAACCTTCTGCTTTACCTGATTGCCTGGGGTCGAAGGAACTTTTATTTTCACAAAACTAAGAATGTCTCTTTCAATCTTTCTCTACTATATATGTATGAAAGCCCTTTGAAACAGAAGTATTATATTTAATTGGCACTGTAAAAGTCCTGTGCTAATTAATCTGCTGTTATTCTTCAATAAACAATAATCACGATTTCTCTCTAGATGGATTGTATTTCTCACCCTGTTCACTTCAGACACAGACGATGACTTGAGAGAAAAATATTTTTAAAATCGTGCAAGTTGGAATTTCAAATCTGTCAAATCATTAAACTTCTTGCCTGGAACTCCTGCAAATACACTTTAAACAAAATTACTGCAACCACTCCCTGTCTCTCACTGTCCAATCTCACTGGAGGCTGGAGGTGGGGAAAGCTCCATCTGCGCTGAAAATGTGTTGCTGGAAAAGCGCAGCAGGTCAGACAGCATCCAAGGAACAGGGGAATCGACGTTTCGGGCATAAGCCCTTCTTCAGGAAGGGGGGGGGGGGGGGGGGAGGCGGGAGGTGTTGGCGCAAGTTTTGCATTTCTTGCGGTTGCAGGGGAAATGTTATAATTATTGATCCACTCATGTCCTTTAGAGAGGGAAAACTCCATCCATAAATGGTCAGGAGCACATGTGATTCCAGACCCACAACAATGTGGTTGACACTTAACTGCCCTCTAGGCAATTAGAGATGGGCAACAATGCTGGCGCTCGTCAGCAATGCCCACACCCCATGACTGAATGGAAAAGCCCATTTTTGAGACTGATACAGAGGAAGAGGAGGAGGCAGTTTAGCTCAGTTTGAGGTGGTAAAAAGAGGAGAGGTTGAAGGCCATTCATCCCCTCTCGTATGACTACAAGAACAGCAAAAGGGCATTACGTCAATTCACACTGTGTTCATGAAAAAGCGAAGGCAGGAGGGAAAGGGAAGGTATGAGGAGTGTGGGTGTGTGTGGGGTTCAACGACTACTGCATTGGGAATGAGGGAAAATAGGTGAGGCGGAGAGAGGTGATCCTGGCAGGCAAAGCAAATGTACAGAGGGAGAGCCAAGGCTCAGTATTGAGGTTTGGAAATTTGAAGGAATGAGACTTCTTTTGTGGTAGCTTCTCCCTATGAATCAACATTTAAGCCAATATCTGTATTCAGTTATCTCTATTAATTGCCCCATATTTCATCCTTCCTTTATTATTCTGCATTTAGTCTTCCCCTATTACTCTTAATCTACCTTTACCTAAGTTTGATCCTGTATATTCCATTGTATTTAACCATCTCTATCTCTCTTCCGCTCAGTTCAACCCTCTCCATACTGCTCTCTGTTTACTACTGTCCCTATTATTTTATGTTTAACCCTCACCCGATAATTCTCCACTGAACCCGCCAGTGACATCCGTATCCATTGAAATAATAAAAAAGGACCAATCCATCAACCACCAACTCCTCAGTACAGATGATTGCTCCCCTTTTTTGGACAACTACATAGAATTGCATATCCTCATGTGATGCTCATTGTCAAAAAGTTGTGGCTCCCAAAATTGAACCACTTTCAAAGATAAGAGGTCCTTTCCTCGATCCAGTAGTGTTTTGAGATGGGGAGCACCAACACAGGCCACTGAAAACCGAGGCAAAAAGATCTGTCTCTTGGCTCTGAGCCCAGTAATAGTTGAGAAATTCATTGGGATAGGCAAAAAAAAACCTTTGACATGGACCAGCCTCTGGGAGAGCTGAGACCCTGAATCCAACAGGCCCTCAGCACCAAGCTTCTGCCCTTTTTCCTTGGACATTTCTCAGGCTCTCTCCCATGTCAGACACTCCTTTGTACAATAATCACCGCTCGGGTTCAGAGATATTTTATTTTTAAATATGCTGACGCAATATGAGTTCTGATGGCTGGGGCAATACCCATTGCCTAGTTCTGATTGCCTTTCTAATAGTGTTGGAGAGTGGCATCTTCGAACATGTCTACTATATGGAGTACAGGAAAACCTTATAGTTTTGGAGGAGTGTTCCACAATTTTTTGACTGCAACATTGATGGAACAATGATGTGTTTCCAAGTCAGAATGAAAGTTGGCTTGAAAGGGAACTGATATGTGATGGTATTTCAATGCATCTTCTACCCTTTTGTTTTAGGTGTTAGAGGTTATGGTTTTGTTAGGTGTTGCCAAAAGAGACTTGTCGTGTTATTGTTGCTCGCAAAACAAAGCTTTTCAAACTTGAGTTTGTCACACTTTAGAATTAACACGAGGTTGTGTTGGAAGAGTTGAGGCTGTGCCACAAAACATGAGCAACGTGTGACAGAGTTTAGACTCCCGGGTGAATTCCGAATGTATTTCATTAACACACTAATGGAAGAGGATGGCTCACAATTTTGGAAGTGGGAATAGCGACCTTTATTAGTAACATAAAGTATATCAAGGACTGGTAGAAGCAAAACGTTATCTTGAATGGAAAATACATTTCCCCAGTCATGCTTGGGAAGGAGCCAAGTCGTGGTCCACACAGGCACTAACAATGTAGGTAGGAAAGGGGATGGTGATTTAAGGCAGAAATTCAGGGAACGAGGGTGGAAGCTTAGAGCTAGAATAAACAGAGTTGTTCTTTTTGGTTTGTTTCGCGTGCCATGTGCTCGCGAGGCAAGGAATATTGAGAGAGAGGAGTTAAACACGTAACTACAGGGATGGTGCAGAAGGGAGGGATTCAGATACCTTGATTATTGTGCCTTATTCTGGGATAGTTGGGACCGCTACAAACAGTATGGTCTACACCTGATCCAGAGGGGGAAACAATATCCTCGGGGGAACATTTGCTAATGCTCTTCGGGAGGGTTTAAACTAATTCAACAGGGGGATGGGAACCTAAATTGTTGTTCCAGTGTCCAGGAGATTCAGAGTAGTGAGCTCAGATGTCAGGTTTCAAGATTCCAAATGGGCATCGTCAGGCAAGACGTTGGTTTGAAGTGTGTCTACTTCAACGCCAGGAGCATCCTGAATACGGTGGGTGAACTTGCAGAATGGGTTGGTACCTGCCACGTCAATATTGTGGCCATTTCGGAGACACAGATAGAGCAGGAACAGGAATGGTTGTTGCCGGTTCCAGGGTTTAGATGGTTCAGTAAAAACAGGGAAGGTGGTAAAAGAGAGGGAGATGTGGCATTGTTAGTCAAGGACAGTATTATGGTGGAAGAAAGCATGATTGTTGAGGACACATCTACTGAGGTAGGATGGGCTGAGGTTAGAAACAGGAAAGAAGAGGGAGTTTTCTGTTGGCCTCTGAATAGATCCAACGACCTAGAGGAAAGGACAGCAAAGATGATTCTCAATAGGTGTGAAAATAACAGGGTAATTGTTATGGTGTCTTTAATTTTCCAAATATTAATTGGAAATTCTATAGTTTGAGTACTTTAGATGGGTCAGCTTTTGGCCATTGTGTGCAGGAGGGTTTCCTGACAGGCCAACAAGGTTCGAGGCCACATTGGATTTGGTACTGGGTAATGAACCCGGCCTGGTGTTAGATTTGGATGTAGGTTAGCACTTCGGTGATGTTGGTCACAATTCTGTTATGTTTACTTTGGCGATGGAAAGGGACAGGTATATACGGTAGGGCAAGAGTATAGCTGGGGGAAAAACAATTATGATGCGATTTGCAAAGATTTATGATGCAAAGGATAAGGAAGGATGGGCACAATTGAAATGTGGAGTAGTTCAAGGAACAGCTACTGTATATAGGAAAGTATCTATCTGTCAGGCAGGGAGGAAGTGGTTGAGAAAGGGAGCTGTGGTTTACTAAAGAAGTTGAAGCTCTTGTCAATAGGAAGAAGAAACGTTTTGTAAAGATGAGGCATGAAGGCTCAGTTAGGGTGCTTGAGAGTTACAGGTTAGCCACATTAGACAAAGAGAGCTAAGAAGAGCCAGGAGGGGACATGAGAAGTCTTTGGCAGGTAGGATCAAGAAAAACCCTGAAGATTTCTTTAGGTATGTCAGGTGTAAAAGAATGACAAGGGAAAGCTTAGGGTCTATCAAGGACAGTGCATGGAGCCTGAGGAGATAGGGGAAGTGCTAAATGAATATCTATCGTGAGTATTCACACGAGAAAAAGACAATTTTGTCGAAGGGAACACTGTGATATACATGTCTAGACTAGATGGGATTGAGGTTCACAAGGAGAAGGTGTTAGCAATTCTCGAAAGTGTGAAAATAGGATAGGATTTATCCTAAGATTCTCTGGGAAGTTAGGGAGGAGATTGCAGAGCCTTTGGCTTTAATCTTGATGTCATCATTGTCTACAGGAACAGTGACAGAAAACTGTAGGATAGCAAATATTGTAATCCTTACCTTGGTTGTGGTTAAAGGGCTGGGAAAGGTTATAAGAGATATGATTTGTAATCGTCGAGAATATGTTGATTAGGGATAGTCAACATGATTTTGTGAAATGTAGGTCATGCCTTACTAACAGTATTGAGTTCTTTGAGAAGGTGACTAAACTGGTGGATGAGGGTAAAGCGTTCATGTGATGTATATGGATTTCTGTAAAACTTTTGATAATGCACCCCATGGTAGGCTGTTGCGAAAATTAGGGAGGCATTGGATTGAAGGTGATTTAATGGTTTGGATCAGAAATTGGCTGGCTGAAAGAAGACAGAGGGTGGTGGTTGCTGAGAAATATCCATCCTGAGTTCAGTTACTCGTAGTATACTGCAAAGATATGTTTTGGGGCCACTGCTTTTTGTCAATTTTATAAATGACCTGGATGAAGGCGTAGAAGAATGGGTTAGTAAATTTGTGGATGACACAAAAATCGGTGGAGTTATGGTCAGTGCCGAAAGATGTTGCAAGTTACAGAGGGACATAGATAAGCTACAGAGATGGGCTGAAAGGTGGAAATGGAGTTTGATGTAGAGAAGGTATGAGGAGATTCACTTTGCAAGGAATAACAGGAATGCAAAGTACTAGGCTAATGGTAAGATTCTTGGTAGTGCAGATGAGCAGAGACATCTCAGTGTCCATGTACTTAAGATCCCTGAAAATTGCCACCCAGACTGGTAGGGTTGTTAAGAAGGCATATGGTGTGTTAGCTTTTATTGGTAGAGGGATTGCGTTTTGGAGCCATGAGGTCATATTACAGCTGTACAAAATTCTGGTGCGGTCGCACTTGCAGTATTGCGCACAGCTCTGGTCACCGTGTTAAAGGAAGGATGTGGAAGCTTTGAAAAAGGTGCAGAGTTGGTTCACCAAGATGTTGCCTGGTATGGAGGGAAGGTCTTATGAGGAAAGGCTGAGGGACTTGAGACTGTTTTTATTAGAGAGAAAAAGGCTGAGAAGTGACTTCGCAGAGACATGTAAGATAATCAGAGGATTAGATAGAGTGGACAGTTTTTTTCCTCGGATGGTAATGGCTAACATGAGGGGACATAGCTTAAAATTGAGCGGTGATAGATATAGGACAAATGTCAGAGGCAGTTCCTTTACTCAGAGAGTGGCAGGGGCATGGAATGCACTGCTTGCAACGGTAGTAGACTCACCAACTTTTAGGACATTTAAATGGTCATTGAATAACGTAGGGATGAAAATGGAATAATGTAGGATAAATAGGATTTAGATTGATTCCATAGATCAGCGCAACATCGAGGGCCGAATGGCCTGTACTGCTCTGTAATGTTCTATGTACCACATGGAAAATGAAGTATGTTTATCTGTTCCTTGAAATTCACTGAGTTAAAGCCAAATACAACAAATGTAGGGCTTGAAACTTTTATGATATTGCCATGAATGAGGGAGCTCAGAACTAGATTTCATTTTTCTAGAGTGTTGATTCAGCGTTCGAACACTTGATAATCCCAGAGGGATGTATGGTATATTAAAACACCATGTTAACTCTTCTGTAATCTGTCCTGTTAATTCTATGAAATGCTTTTCAATTCAATTATTACTTGCACACGTACGAAATGTACTCAAGGGCCTAAAGTCGGTTATTTGTTGAAATTCCTAATGCTATTTATATTTTTTATATTTATATATTGCTTCAAAACTGACTTATGCACGGTGCTCATCAAAATGTCTTCCTCCCAAGGAGGACACACAAAGTGAAGAATAGCAATCACTGCAAAATTAACTGTGGAAAAATTATAAATTACAGATTCAAAACTTGTTAATCCAAATCTAATCAGATACAGATGTGAAATCGTTTCAACATTTCCAGTTCTATATACATCCCCATTCATGTCTAGATTATAAATTAGAATAACCATGTCACATAGCTTGTCCTAACCTTGACGGGAAACTAATCAATCCCAAAAATATCATGAATATTGTTTGAGTGAACATAATATCTCCGTAGGTCAGTTTATTGAATATACACTGGGGCCTGCCACTTTCCTTTTATTAAAATGGTACCCCATCTGTTTATCTCCATAGAGACAGTTCAGTTTGTAAACTTGGTAACACTCATAATCAATCAACTGTGAAGATTTTCCAATTGTCAATCCAATCAATATTTACAAACTACATTGACAGCTCCATCAGTGGACAGAACAGAAATGAGGAATGTAATAAAAATGAAGCACTGTGTAATTCATAGTTTTGTGGTACTAGTTCTCACTGTAGTCAGATATTCCAGTTAATTTAGTTCCCTACAAGCAGTTCCATTCTAGTCAGAGATACCCCTACGTCCGCAGCTCCCGTGGAGTAAGTTGTTCCTCTCCGGGTAGTAGCCCATTTGCTGGAAATCCACACTCCATAGAATTCGACTTGAAAGATGCCTCCTGAACCACATTACCACAGGTGTTCCCTACAGGCATTTGGTCCATATGCAATGCAGTTCGACAGTGAAAGATATTCTTCCTAAAACTTGCAGTTGAGGGCATTTTCTTGAGTTAGCACTCAAGACTTACTGCAATTCTGCCCTTCCAGATACCCACAAGAATTCAAGAAGTTCCTATTTGAGCACTTACCCACACTTATTGCAATATTTTTATTATTCATTCGTGGGATGCAGGTATTGCTATCTGGCCCGAATTTATTATCCATCCTCAGTTGCCCTTGAGAAGGTGATGTTGAGCTATGTTCCTGAACCGCTGCAGTCGACTTACTGTAGGCTGACCCACAATGCCATGAGGCAATGAATTCAAGGAGTTTGACTCATTGACACTGAACGAATGGCAAAATATTTCACAGTCAGGATGTTGAATAGTTTTGGGGTGTGAGGCCTTTCAGATGGTCGTGTGCCAAATGCATCTGCGGAGCTTGCCCTTCTAGGTGGTCATGGTCCTGGCTTTGGATAGTACTGTCTAAGGATCTTTGGTGAATTTTTGCAGAGCATCATGTTTATGGAAGACACTGCTGTTACTGAGTGTCGGTGTTGGAGAGAGTGAGCGTATGTGGATGTGTTGCCAATCAAACGAGCTGTTTTGTCCTGATGGTTTCAAAATTCTGAGTTGTTGGAGTTGCTTTTATCACCTCAAGTTGGGTGATATTCTATCACACTCCTGACTTGTACCTGTTAGATGGTAGATATGTTCAGGGAGTCAGAAGGTGAGTTTATCTCCACAATATTCCTAGCTAATGACTTTCTTATCAAGCCACTGTGTTTATGGATTGAGTCCAGTGGGCAATGGTAACCCTCAAGATGTTGATAATGAGGAATTCAGTATCAGTAACACTGAATATCGAGGGAGTGGACGTTAGATTTTCTCTTCTAGTCGATGGTAATTGCGTGGCATTTGTGTGACATGAACATTACTTGCCATATCCAGCACCTCTTGTGGCACAGTGTTTAACATTCATGCCTCACAGTGCCAGGGATCCATATCTGATTCCAGCTTTAGGGAATGTGCACTTTGCATGTTCTCCCCATGTCTGCGTGGGCATTCAGCAGACGCTCCGATTTCTTCTCATGGTCCAAATTTGTACAGGCTATGTGGAGTAGCCTTGGTATCTACAGGGTTATGGTAATAGGGTGGGGAGTAAGGGTGAGATGCTCTTCAGAGAATGAGTGCAGATGCAATCGGCTGAATACCTTCTCTCTGTTCTGCAAGGATTCTAAGAACCTATGACATTGTCCAGATCTTGTTGCATCTTCTTTAAATCTTACAAACTCTTATCAGCTACCAAATCAAATTCATTAGGTACCTTGTCTCTCAACTCTCCAACAACAGCATTTTCTCTCAAGTGGACCATTTTTTAAATTTGAAGACACAAGTTGTCATTGCATCAAAGAGTTTGACCCACTGCGTTACTCCCCTGATGTAAAACACATTGTGCCATTTATCTCCTAGCCAGCAATACTATCTCACTCCCACACCCAACTTACTTTCTATCCCTCAATCGTCACAAAACTGTCGGAACTTCCTGAGTACCGAAGTGCGACCTCCAGTAAACCACCTCACTCTGATACAACAATTTGAACTACATGAAGCGTTTCAGCTGAGCATAACGAGCTGCACATACTGAGCTACCCCTGTGTGGCCATTCTCAACAAGCACAGGGTCTAGTCATGAACAACTTCCGACAAAGTGAACACAGGTGAGCAGACACTCCCACTCACCCCTGCTTCCCGGTCATCCAGAGTGCAAGGAAGATGTGGCAACAGTCCTAATGGGCAGATTGACTCTAATTGACCAGTAAGATATTGAATTACATCAATATAAGTGTAACAAGTCACGTTGTAACTGTGGGAATTTATTTGGTTTATAAAACTGTCTCTGCAGTGGAAATCTCAACTATTGTTTGGACAGAAATCGCACATGACAATCTGTGCAACGAAGCGTCACACCATGAGGCAGAGAACATCCTGCTCTCTCTGGGATGACAGATTCATATTCTTTCAGCAGTGTGTTGCTGATGGACAATGAATCAACTGGCGACACTGATATAGTTTCCAATTCAGCAAGTCCCTCATTGCTGAACATCAGGTCAAATGGAGGGCAGAGCAGCAGGGCTGATTCACTCTGTGTGGCCAGATGTGCTTGATCCTGATTGAAATTTCAGAGCAACACAACAATATCAAAAATCCTGAGTCATGCATCTGTCACTCCAAACCAACTTCCGTCCATTGTGAAAAGTCCTGTTGTACCATCCAATCTCCACCGTTCTGAACCGTCTGGACCATGTACAATAACAAATATTTCACAAATATGTCGGAGCACTGCATCTATGGTGTAACTCCATCGCCTCACAGAGAATTTATCTGAAAATATATCCAATGGATTCATCTCCAAAATGTCAATACCAAGCACACAAAAAAATCTAACTTGATAGTCAACAACTAATTGATAATCCCAATGAGCATCAGTGGGTGGACCTTCACATAAACTTTCGGGGAACATCAAAAAGATCATAGCAACAAAGGGAAAGGTGGGAAACATACTGTTTTATAAAGTTGGTTGATCCTCTGTGGGAGAGCTACTGCCTCAACACTCCAGATCTCAGTCCAATTAGACTCTGTACCAAAGCACTGTGAATCATTTTACAAATGACACAACGCACTCATCTTTTTGACAAACAAATAATTCAACAATGCACATCATAATTGGAATTCTGTGCTGGGCACCCCTCCCAGGGATCTGTTCTCACAAATACCAAATCCCTACACATCTACTGACTATGAAAATACATAGGATATTCGAAGTTATCTGTGCTGACACTCACTTACCACGCCATAATGACCTGCTCAACATTGTGTCTGTACCACATTGTACCATTTGGAGCAAGTTGGCTGAACAAGATCATTCAGATCAAAGAATGGGGAACATCAGGTGTCACTAACAGGAAGGTTGTTACAAAATACATCTGACCAATAGCAGGCTTTGAACTCCCACAGAGAGAGAGAGTGAATTTGCTAGGCACATTACAGACAAGGTGAAAGGGAGGACTGCAGATGCTGGAGACCAGAATCGAAAGTGTAGTGCTTCCAAAGCACAGCAGGTCAGGCAGCATCCGAGGAGCACGAAGAGGAGTCATGTAGAACTAGAAACATTAACTCTCTTTCTCTATTCACAATTGCTCCAGTCTTGGTGAGTTTCTCCAGCATTTTTTGTTTTATAACAAAGTCGCCAGGTTGATGTCACCAGTTCAAAAAGACATGCAGTCCATCCACAACCGCTATTCGGTTGCAGGGTTGTGCATCATAAACGGCATGTGCTCCAGAAATTTACCAATGCTGCGTGGACAGCATCTTACACATCCTAGATACTAAAGACAAAGGTAGTAAATGCAAGAGAACACCACATCGTGTTATTTTCCAAGCCACTCACAATCCTGACTTGGATATATATATATATATATATATATATATATATATATATATATATATTTTTTTCCCAGGAAAGTGGCCATTGTCCCAGTGGAATACAGGGCTGCTTGTGAAGACACAACTGGTCATGATTTTAACCTGAAGGTCGTCATACCTCAGGAGTGGGGCGTGCTTGACAAGTTGGAATCTTCACAGTGATCTCAGCCAACGTTGGAAATGAATCTTCTCTGTCCGTGTCATTCTGCATCAGAAACTAACCATCCAGCAGGTGCTCAGTTAGCACAGCTTACAGGACGGCTGGTCTAAGATTTAGACAGGTGAGGTGATCCTTGGGTTGAACGTGTCAACAACTCTCTCTCTCTCTCTCTCTCCATGTGAGAACAGCTCTGTGTAACTAGGGCGAGTCTCTTGTATGTCTCTGTCAAAGTCCTGAAAAATCCCTCTCCCTCCCCCAACACACAAACATACCACCGAACCATTGTTTCTACATCATGTGAACTGCATTTCTGGTCCAGGCATCAAACTCCAAGAGCCCTGAATTAATCGATGAAACACGTCTGAACAAAACATTTTGACAAGATTACGGCTGCCAGAAAATTCAGAAAACTGTGTAAACAACATTGCTTGGTATGTAAACTATTGGCAAGCACTTTTGAATGGTTAGCACTGTGTGTTCTTGGCTGTGAAGGGGCATCACCATTGCTACAAAGGAATTCAGCAAATTGGTGGATGACCGTTAAATCATATTTTAACCATCATGAAATTCATTGAGCAGACAGAAGCACTCGCTCAATATTCTTTGCAACGTTACTGAACAGTGAAGCATTTTCAGACCACTAGCAGGAAGTGGTTAGTCCATGTAGAAGTTTATGAAATCCCTGCTGTTAAAAACAGACATAACGTCTTAAAAACCTGAATGATCGTCTGATATTTGGTCATTCCTTGTGTCCCAGACATGCATGCACCCCTTGTGATCCCAAATTGGTCAGTTTTAGCGTTATAAAACATAATGATTATGTCAAAAGTGCAGCAAATTGGTTTCCATCATTGCAACGAGATTGTGTTCTGCAACTACCACTGAAGCTGTAATTGTATCAGAAGAGTATTGTCATCTCTCCTGCAACTGTTGGGTAACGCAAATGTCAGGAGAATACAGTAACTTCGACAATGAGTAGTTTCACATTCAAACATACAATATTTGAATACTATTAATGTAAAGGCATGATATCAAAAATACTGATCTGAAGGAGATGGGAAATGAGACCTGGATTAAGAACAATCTCAGAACCATCAGTCTGAGAAGAGTTCCAACCACCTGTCCGGTTGAGATAAACTCGCTGCTAGTACTTCAAAACTTGAAATTCCAGATGTAAATATTGTCTTATTGCGTTATCTAGTGTCATTGTGATTTATTGCTTTCAACGTGATGTGCATAAAACAAGCCATCCATGAGTGCTATGGCGAAATGACTGTAATTAATGTGAGCGTTTAGTAAACCTAATTGACTCCCTAAATGTTTGATGTTAAAATTAGATATTAATTAGGTTTTATTGTCATATGCACCCAAGTATAGGAATACATGAGGACACAAAGTTGCCATTATGAAGCACCATTTTGGATGTCTCACAAGTATAGATTCATTTCCATTGCCTTGTTCATATAATCTTTTAGCATTCAACAAATCCATCCACTCTGATGGAAAATGGGATACCAATATCCAGCCAGTGAAAGAGCTTCACTATCCAATTCTTCAAACTGTTGCTCTTCCTGGTGATTCATTGTTCAGCCTGAGTGTATTAGAAGGTAGCAGGAGGAAGTCCTGCATTACAAAATGGATACAGGAGACATGAAGCATAGGCCAGTTAGGTTAATATTTCGCAAGGAAATTGTTGTAAGGTTTTATTCAACGAGACATAGGAGGACACAATGATTAGTTCAAGTTAATTTGGCAGAGTCAATGATGTTTATTTATTCTGCTAAATTTCTTTAAAGATATAACGTACATTAATGATCAAGGAAAATGCACTGAGATTAGCTTTTTTAAAAATGCAGTGACACAGCAAGTGTCATACAGGAAGTGAAGGCTTGAGGTGGAGGGGGAAATGATTTTATGTGAGCACTGTGATTTATTGAAATACAAAGCAATTGGAGGCAAAACTTACATGCACGGTTCTTCTGAGGCTTAGCTAGTTGTAAAGTTGCTAGCTGTTTCCTTTGTCCTTCCTGCCTCCTCTTCACCATGGACGTGCAATAACTCTGCCATGTGTATCTCCCATCAGGATGGTTTTAAAGGTTCTGTGCTTCCTCCTCAAATATAGACCTGCACAGTCACCATCCATCGCAATCCACCTTCGCCAGATTGTGTGCATTTGCAATTTGTTTTCTTTAACTTAATCTCACTTTCTCCAAGTGAAAGGTTTGGTTCTGGATACCTGCACGGAGAGTGGTGCCGGAATGTAGTGTGGGCAGGAGGTGGCGGGACGAGATGTGGTGTGTCAGTTATCAAATGTCTCCCTTTAGTAAATGTAGACTGGTCCTTAGTCCAGCACTCTTTAGGCTTCACTACTTCACTTTCTCCAATTCATCGGTGAACTGGTTATTTCTGACCCTGCTGTGGCCGGAATTGGAAAGAAATACACTAATTTGCCTCAAATTTCTATCATTCTCACGTGTCCTCCTCACCTGTTTCGGACTTTCCCTTCCTTGACCTCGATGCTTTCTTTTTGGAGAAAAGTTGTCAACCAATATTTGTGACTTCCAAGGTTATCTCGGATACACTTCCTCACATTCAGCTTCCTGCAAGGATTCCACTCCATTATCCCTGTTACTCCATATCCACCTGTTCTGATGGTATCCCCTCCCATCCCTGTCTATCTAACATAAGCTCCTTTATCCTCAACTGTGGATTTCCTCTTTCACTCTGGTTAACATGGAACGCACTGATACACTAAATGAACCAATAAAAAGGGCGATAAATGTTCAGCTGGGAACTTTAGAAAGGTTGGCAGCGCCACTGCTAGTAGTTTACTGTGGACTGACAAACTCTCTGATGAAAACAGAAGACCAGTATGCAGTACATTTCTGAATGTTAAAACAATATAGCAGGTGATGTTGGGATTTCATCTCTCAAACATGAATTGGGATGTGAACAGAACAAAAGACACTTCGAGCGCAAAATTCTTGAACTATATTTCACTGAATTCTTTAGTGCACAAGAGCCTAGTGAGCGAGAGAAAAATTCTGGATTTAATCTTCTGCAATGAAGCTGGTCTTTGAGATGAATTGCCAGAGAAACTCTTTTTTTGAGCTCGTGACATGTTAATATACTTACATTGAGCACAAATATCGAACAAGACAAAGACAACAATGGCAAACTTTTGACGTTAGATGTCGACAAATCCTATGAATCTGAGGGATGATCTGAGGAAGTAGACCTGGAAGCATATATTTGAAGAAACCGTAATGATGAATCATTGTGAGAATTTCAAAAGTGAAATTGAAGGAAAACAGTGCAGACACGATCCAACTACAGGAGTGGTTATACTGCAGGTCTAGATCCCCATAGTTATCCTTAAGCATACATGGTGAGGTGAAACAGGAAAATTGAATTTCCGATCATAGCAAAACAACCTAAAACAAAAGCAAGCCTCGTTAAGAATCTACACAGATGCAGTGAAAGCTAAAATTGAAAATCAGAAAGGCCAAGCGAGCGTAGGGAAATAATTAGTGGGTAAGATCGACAAAAAAGGTTTTTTTATCAGTAGATTTAGAGCTAAAAGCTAACTATGAAGATTAAAGGACTGATGAAGAAGTAATGATGATAAATGCAAGCCAATGCATATTTGCATGGTAATTAACGAAGCACAAATCTTCATAATCCAATGCAGTATTTGTTATTTTATCACTCTAATAATTTTGAATCATGTAACCGTGTTTGTGATTTATTGTGATGAAAATAAAGCTGTTGTGGTGAAGATCAATGTGAAAGATTTTTCCAGGGTAGCAATTCATCAATTGGGATAGAAGTAGAAATTATCCCTTGACCAAAGAACTTAATGAACGGGAGGTTGGTCAGAATATAAACACTGTGTTGAAGAATGGTTTCTGTAACAGTTAAGGAATGTCATTTGGAAATAACCCCAGACAGCTACCGGTGATTCTTCAGCTCCAACCTTGAAGAGAGGAACGGGGAGATCACATCTGGGGACAACTACATATAGGACAGTGATGTCATTGAAACCAATAAAATGGGCCAATATCAGGAATTTCCTCACATGACAGTCACAGAACGAGAAAGGGAATGAAGAAGTAACTTGGTGTATGACTTACCATGGAAGTTGGTAGAGCACAAGTCGACTTTCTAGAGAAACTCAACATGTCTGGCAACATCCTCTGAGAGAAAGCGGAGTTAATATTTCAAGTTCAGTGACACTTCATCACTTTAGTTTGATGAAGTACTCCAAAGTCGACCCCGATGATCTGTTCACAGGGAAATTTGAAGGGCAGGCAAGAGACAACGGGAGAGGTGTTTTTTTCATAGATTCACTGAACCCCTACAGTGTGGAAGCAGGCCCTTCGGCTCAAGAAGTCCACACTGACCCTCCGAATAGTACCCAACCAGACCCATTCCCCAACCATGTTATCCTATATTTACCGCTAACTAATGTACCAAACCTACACATCCCTGAAGACTATGGGAAATTTAACATGGCCAATTCATCTGACCTGCACAGCTTTGGATTATGGGAAGAAACTGGAGCACCCGGACATACACACGGGAAGAATATGCAAACTCCACACAGACAGTCACCCGAGGTGGGAATTGAACCGGGTCGCCGGCGCTGTGAGTCAATAGTGCAAACCACTGAGCCACCGTGTCACTCCGACCTGTCCCAGCACGCCCCGACCATATGTCATGGTTTGGTTCGGCCAAACATCATGGCAGTAGTTCGAGAGAATATCCCTGAGTGATCGTCCATGGATTCTGCATGGGTGAACGGTGAAAAAAGAAGGTTATGAGTACATTGATAAGATTGAACTATAGAGCCCCCAAACCCCACCCCAATCGTCAGCGGGAAATTGAAGAGTAAATACATAGGGAAATCACAGATAGTCTTCAGAAACATGGCGTTGTAACAACTTTAGGAACATAGCTTGGGACTACATAGGAGGGATTTGAAAATGTATTCAAAAACTTTCTTCATCAATACATAGATGGCCCTTCAAGACAAAAGGCAAAGCTCAACCTTCTCTTGGGAATAAGGCAGGATAAGTGACGGAGGTATTAGTGGGGGAGCACTTACTGTAGTTCTGTCAGTTTTAAAAAGACGTTATTTGAAAGGATAAACCTGTGCCACAAGTTAAACGTTTTGTTGCTGATTTTGGGGTTCATTCAGTCTCTGAGTGTTATTTGTAGAGTTTATTTCCCAGTCTTTGATATTATACATGAGAGGGAGATTCACTTTGCACTCAGATCTCTGTTATTCATTGTATGGCTGATGGATTATGTTAATATATTTAATATTCATCTCCATAATAGTTCTGTAATTGGATTTTTAATATAACGTACTAGTCGTTTTATAAGTCGTACATCAATTACAAATACCTTGAAATTTGCGCGAATATCTATTTTAATTAAATAACTTGCATTTTTTGAACATGGGACAAATCAACCAGACGTATAAAAGAAAGTGTCAAAAAATTCGGCTGGACGCGTAGCACCTGTGGAGAGAAAAATAATGAGTAATTCATTTCGATGATCTAACATTAGAGAAAATGACTGAGTTTTTCCAGAAATCTCTGTTTTGCTTTATGTTCACAGCATCTGGAGTACACGGCTTTCCGTAACGTACTATTCAGTTGGTTGCTATGGGTTATTATTGAGATATTAACACAGTACATTTCGATCTTATAGTCGATGCGATTTGGAGGCTGGAATTGCTTTACATGCCGGTTTTTGAGTTTAAATAAAACAAAAATCACAGTGGAACGTGGGATCGGGGTGGGACCAAAGACTCTCTCTGTTTGATCCTCTCTGTCTGAGGATTGATGATCCTTTTGTGTCTCTGCATCTCAGTGAATGATAATATACCGACTGTGTGTGAGAAGGAACTGCCTGCATTGCTCCTTGTATCTCAGGTGGAATGTGGAACAAAGAACAGAAGGGAAAATCTGTGATGGGGTAGAGGGCAGAGAGACTTAGATGACAGTGTGACAATAATGATTAAAAGTGTGCAAAGACTGGGAAATGTGAGAAGAGAAGAAGCAAAAAATGGGAGTGTGAATGACAAGATCGTCAGTACTATATTCAGAAGGCAATGAGAATGAAAGAAAATGATAGCACAGTTAACAAAGCGAGTTATTCTGTCATATCACCGACAATATCTGCAAGATACACGGTTACTGTCAGACTCTAAATGAACTCTGTCTGGTTTTTCATCATTTACTCGCGTATGGAAGGTTACTCTCAGTTTTAAAATAGCTTGTTTCAGTAAACGGACCTGGATTGAATTCAGAAATTCATAGGTTCACAGAAATTCCGATCCAGCCCAGATTCAGTGGGAAATGTCCTCTCTGCGATGGGCCCTTCCTCTCAGTGGCCTGTTTAATCCCACACCTCTGAGTTCAACAAAAACCAGCGGAGGTTGCAGAGGTTGAGAGGGGTGTAGGGTCTGGAGGAGATTACAGAGATAGGGAGGGAAGTAGTGGCTGTAGGAGGTTACAGAGGTAGGGAGGAATGCAGGGTTGTAGAAGGTTACAGACATAAGGAGGGGTGTATTGGCTGTAGGATGATACAGAGATAAGATGAGTTGTAGGCGCTGGAGGAGATTACAGAGTTAGGGAGGGGTGTAGGGCCAGAGGGGATTACAGAGATATGGATTGGTGTAGGGACTGGTCGAGGTTACAGAGATAGGGAATGCCGTAGGGTTTGGATGAGGTTTTAGAGATATGGAGCGTTTTAGGGTCTGTAGAGGTTTCCAGAAATAGGGAGGTGTTTCGGAGCTGCAAGAGATTGCAGTGAAAGGAAGGGGTGTGGTGCTGGGAAAAACCTCATCCAGACCCTACACCATTCCTATCTCTGTATCTCTGGGAAGAACGTTTCAGAAAGTGTGAAATTTTGTAAATGAAGTGACATTCAGCAGAAGTGTTCACTTCTAATCTGAAATGTTATCTCTGAATTCTCTCCCGAGATGCTGCCAGACCTGCTGAGCTTTTCCATCAATTTCTGTTTTGTTATTCCAGTCTGTTTCTCTCCCCGCTGGGATACTACAGGAACCTGTGGCTGAACCTCTGGCCTCTTTAACAAAGGTACTAAACAATTATTTAGCTCTGCTGCTTGGCGTGTTTTAATGAACATTTTGTTTTTAATTATTTACAATGTATTTTTATGAAAAAATAATTAGAATACTGTCTTCAAAAGGATGCATTTTCTTGTTGCCCCTCGTCCACGTTTCTCTGAGATCTTCTCTGTATCCCTTGCATGGAGAGAAACATTGAAATATACAATGTGCCGTTAGGATGGAGATGCCAGCACTACCCTTGGTATGTTACCAGAGCAACAAGCTGCTTCATGGATACAAAGCTGAATGGAAATGAGGAAATTCTGGATTGATTGATTAATTTTAATACTTGATTGAGTAATTTGGATAAATGAATATTTGAAATCATTCTTCAGCTGCTGTATGAATTTAGTCTGAGTCACAACATGAACTTTGGTGTTTGTACAGCAACTGAGTAGCTTCAGCATGAAATCCAATTCCCGCAAAATGTCATGCAGATAAATAACATTCGATTCCACATACAACATAACCATCGACATTGATCCAAACAAGTTGAAATTAGTTTAGATCCATGCCCCGGATGATTGGCTGATCAATGAGATGGAGGATCGATCCATAAAATTGCATGATGCAATGGTAAGGTACTGGAGAGTGTTGCTAAACAAAGATAACCTGGAGGTTCATAGTTCCTTGAAAGTGGAGTCGGAGATAGATAGGATAGAGAAGATTAGATTAAATTACTTTACAGTGTGGAAACAGGCCCTTCGGCCCAACAAGTCCACACCGATCCGCCGAAGCGCAATCCACCCATACCCCTACATTTACCCTTACCTTACACTATGTACAATTTAGCATGGCCAATTCACCTGACCTGCACATCTTTGGACTGTGGGAGGAAACCGGACCATCCGGAGGAAACCCACGCAGACACGGGGAGAATATGCAAACTCCACACAGTCAGTCGCCTGAGACGGGAATTGAACCCGGGTCTCTGGCGCTGTGAGCCAGCCGTGCTAACCAGTGTGCCACCATGCCGCCTATGGATCACGTATCATTTGATACGTTTTCCTTTATTAGTCAGAGCATCGAGTGGGCGGCACGGTGGCACAGTGTTTAGCACTGCTGCCTCACAGCGCCGGAGACCCGGGTTCAATTCCCGCCTCAGGCGACTGACTGTGTGGAGTTTGCACGTTCTCCCCGTGTCTGCGTGGGTTTCCTCCGGGTGCTCCGGTTTCCTCCCACAGTCTAAAGATGCGCAGGTCAGGTGAATTGGCCATGCTAAATTGCCCGTAGTGTTAGGTAAGGGGTAAATGTAGGGGTATGGGTGGGTTGCGCTTCGGCGGGTCGGTGTGGACTTGTTGGGCTGAATGGCCTGTTTCCACACTGTAATGTAATCTAATCTAATCTAAAGGAATTGCAAGGTCATGTTGCGGCTGGGCAGCACACCATTTGGAGGTGCCGGTATTAGACTAAGGTGTACAAAGTTCAAAATCAAACAACAGCAAGTTATAGCCCAACGGGTTTATTTGGAAGCACTAGCTTTTGGAGCGCTGCTCCTTCATCACGTATTTGTGGAGCATAAGATCATAAGGTTGTAAGGCATTAATCTCTGTGTTTTACGATCTTATATTCCACAATCACCTGATGAAGGAGCAGCACCTTGAAAGCTCGTGCTTCCAAATAAACCTGTTGGACTATAACCTGCTGTTATGACACTTTTGGGATATTGTGTGCAATGCTGGTCTCTCTCCGCCTTGAAGGATGGTGTGAAACTTGACAAGGATCAGAAAACATTTACAAGGATGATGCCAGGGTTGGAGGGTCTGAGCTATAGAGAGAAGTTGAATCAGCTGATACTGTTTTTCCTGGAATGTCAGAGGTTAAGGGTTGACCTTGTAGAGGGGCATGGATAGGTAAATGGACAAGGTCTTTTTCCCGGAGTGGGTGAGTCCAGAATTAGAGTGCATAGGTTGAAAGTGAGGGGGAGAAATTTAAAAGGTATCTAAGGTGCACGAAGAGAGTGGTGTGTGTATGCCATAGGAAGTGGTGAAGGCTGGTACAATTGCCGCATTTAAAAGACACCTGTATGGGTATATGAATAGGAAGGGTTTAGAGGGATATGGGTCAAGTGGTGGCAAATGGGATTTGATTAGTTAAGGATATCTGGTCAGCATTGACGAGTTGGACCGAAGGGCCTGTTGCCACGCTGTACATTTGTATGACCCTGTCACTTTGTGATCCATGAGACTGACATTGTATCACTTTAAAGACAAGAGAAACAGGCAGAGAGACAGAATTGGAGACTTTCATTCATTACATTTGAATTTATTTATATTGTGTCCCATTGAAGGCAGAGCTGTTGTCCCTCTCACACACACCTACATACACACACACAGAAATAAATGTTCAGAGATAGGCTCACAGACATTTTCAATATTATGCAAGCTCTCGCAATCCTGGTTTAACCCTATTGTGTTTCCACGTTTCTGATGCAATGACATCAGCTGGAACGGTTCATTCTGATTGTTTGCACAAATTCCATCTGAAGTATATTCAATATTAGTATGGTCGTTGACACATAGTGTTCCCTGAGAGGTTTATGAGATAGCCAGTCAGTGAAGCATTGCTTTAAACAGCGGGCAAACTGCGTATCCTCTACCTGGTAAATGTGATTAACGGGACATATGCGTTTAACGGTGATTGTGCACACCTTTGTCTCTTCAGCAGTTTACTCCGGTGGGACATACGAACCAGTTTGATGAAAACATGTTTAATTGTAACCGCACCAACATACAGTCAGAGATGTACTGTGGAAACAACCTTTCAGTCCAACTCATCCACGCTAATCAGATAGCCTCAACTAATCTAGGGTCATTTGCCAGCATTTGGCCCAAACCACTCTAAACCCTTGCTATTCACATACACATCCAGAAGCGTTTTAGTCATTATGGTTTTACCTGCCTCTACCAATACCTCTGGCACCTCATTTCAGACGCGCACAATCCTTTATATCTGAACGATGCCCCTTTACTTGCTTTGTTTTTTTTGTCTTTCTTCCGCAATTTAAACCGATGTCCTCTAGCTTTTGACTCCCAAACCCAGAGGAAAAGACGTCGTTTCTTCACCACATCCATGGCACTCAAGTTTTTATAAACTTCTATTGGGATACGCAGCAGCTTCTGACACTCCAGGAAAAAAAAACAGACCAACCCAATTCCGCCTCTCCTTACAGCCAATCTCTCCCACCTTGGCAACATCCTTGTAAAGCCTTTCTGAAACCCTAAAAGCTTCATAACTTCCTTCCTATAGCTTGAAGAGCACAACTGCATGCAGTATTCCAATGTTCTGTACAACTGCAACATGATCTTCCAACCTTTATATTCAATACACGGACCAATGAATGAAAGCATTTCAAACGCCTTCTTCACTATCCTATTTATCTGTGATCCCACTTTCAAGGAACTACGAAATTGCATCCCAATGTCTCTTTGATCAGTAACGCTCCCCAGGACCTTACCTTTAAGTGTATAAGTCATGTGCTGGTTTGCCAATCCAAAGTGCAGCACCTCACAGTCCTCGAAATTCCATCTGTCACTCCTCAGCCCATTGGGTCATCTGATCAGAATCCCGTTGTGCTCTGAGCTAACCTTCTTTGCTGTCGACTGCATCTTGAATTTTGGTGGCTCATTTTCAAATTCATAATTCTGTTGAAAAACATTGTCTAATAGCTATAATTTATTTAGTTCAACTTCATTTTCTAAACTTTTACTGTTAGCCATTTGTCTATGTGCGTTCTCTCCTGCAGAAACACCTTAAATAAAATGGAATTGCGTTGAAATAAAGTACACCTGATCAGCTAACATTGGATAGACAGAAACAGAGTTAACGTTTCGAGTCCATCAACTGAATTATTTTCATAACTGGATATTTCACAGCGTCCTTCAACTGGTCTCTGAAATTTCTCTGCGTCACCACATAAATGAATGCGTTTGTGCAGAAATGTAAGTCCTGTAGCATTTACCTGACTTGTTGGAAGAGAGGAGAAGCAGCAAAATCCAAGGAATCAACAACATTAAATAAAATTCAGACATAAACCAACCAGAGAAGTATGAGGCTGGCACATATGGCAAAAGTAAAACCACGGAATTCTGTCTGCTCTCTATCTCCGGATCATTGTCTATTTTTCTCTGACCCATCAGTCCCTTATGCACCTTAACAGTATCGAAGATGTGTCTGACAGGCAGAACATTACTAAAGAGAATAAAAGGAAATGGGAGAAACGGCGTTAAACATTGTTCAAAATATTCAAAACGTTTCTACTGAGGGTCATTATAATAACTGGACGTGGTATAACAGTACCATGGAACATTATTGCTTATCATTACAGGTTTAAATGGGAAGTAGTTGGGAATGTTTTTAAAGCAAAGAAAATGCAGATTGTTGCTAGAACTCTCATCGAAGTTTTCTCTGTGCAATACTTAGTCTTCATCTGATGAAAACAAATGGCGACAAATCGATCAAATTAAAAGGCAACAGTGAACCAGACCGAACAATCAATGGTCAAGCAGCTCAGGGCATAGGTAAGGCTACAAACAGGAGTAATGCCCAGGAAACATTGTGCATAATAATAGCGTGAAAATTTGAAGAATATGGCAAAAAAAAAAATGAACAGCAGATCAGACACTGCCATGTTCACTCGATAGGACTGCTGCATTTCGAAAGACCACACTTTCCCTGAGCCAGAAATACAATTAGCACTTGAGTAACTAAGAGAATTAAAGGGAAAAAGTAGTTACTGATCAAACGTTATCTGCGGCTGGACCCAGGCTGTAAGTAATGACAGAAAGATAAGTGTTGTTCTGTGTCATACAAACTTTAAACAATCTGAACCACACCAGTAAATACTCTCCAGATGAATCACTTGCAGGTTTTAAGATATGAAGGGAAAAACATAAGTAGCTGATTGCTGACAGAAGCATTGTAATTTCTTCAACATTGTTTTGGGCTCGGCAGTGGTTGATTTCATCTGCTTCATAAGTTACTCAGACTGACTGGAGTTTCCAATAAGGCAACAACATCCTCACAACGTTGCATCTGTGCTCCCATTTGGAGCAAGCTGCCTGAGTCAGATGCACCAACAAAATATCTTAACACCAAGACATGGGAAAAGCCTGATGTCATTGATAGGTGGATTTTTACAAAACTCATCTGACCCATCGCAGGCTTTGAACTATCACAGAGACAGAAAGTGAGATTTCTAAATAGTTTTTCTGGGGCAAGACAGAGCCGGTGGTCAATCAAAAATAATCCATTCATTATCATTAAAATACCATTCAGCGCATAATTAACAAACTGACAATGCTACACATTACTGAGTAGGCTCATAATTGACAAACTGCTCACTTTAAACTCAATAGGTGAGGGCACTGTCGCCTGCCAATGGAATTTGCCTTGCTAAATGAAAATAATATAATTTATAGTCATAAAGTTGAAATAGGTATGATTTAATGCATATATGTATGTAACATAGCATGTTAAAAGACTTACCAGGAATACCAACAGTGGCAAGGACAGTGGCATACAGATTTTCCACCGTTTGTCTCGGAAAATGCATTTTGCTGTTTATGAAACAGTCTCTCCCTTCCTGCTGCTTTCAACCTGTCAGAATTGGAGAATTCTCTCTTAACTGGAGCTGACATATTTCCACAACCTTATTTTGTATGATGTGACAAGTCCACTGGAAACATTGAAGGCACTGTTATTTTGTTTCTGAACAGATTACGGCTCCAGCTTTATTTTAATGATGTGATCTCAATGAGATTTATGTCTGTAATTTTGTACGCCAAAGACTGGAATAATCTGATCCCATCACGTCTCAATGTCATTTCCAACCTGTCTTCAAGCAGCAACATGGTTTCACTCATTATCAGTCCCACCAATATCGAACTATCTGTTGATATTCTTTTCAATGATGACCTTCAATTTGCTGACGCTTTTCAGACTTTTAATACCTCATGTTGTAGCGCTCCTTGCGAGCTGTATTACTGCACACTGTATGGCACTGTTGCTCTTATTAATTCATGTTTACAACTCATTTGTGAAATTCTATTTGTGTCTGAGCACTCCAAGAGAGAACCTGAAGCTAATATCGATCACAACAACAACTGACACTTACACTAACTTATGCTTTCTCGATACAAATACAAAACAAACTTGAAACTAATTCAGAAGCTTAATTTCAGGATTCTAGTATGACAGAATCTTATGGAATAGAAGAGTCCCTTCGGCCCATTATGCTTGTGTCACCAACGTTACAATATATCTGTATCAGTCCCATTCTCCAGCATCTGGCTCATAGCCTTGAAAGTTATGACATTTCAAGTTCTCATCCAAGTACTTTTAAAGTTTGTGAGGTCACCGACAGTCCCACACAGAAAGGTGCAACACCCCTCCATGATATCAGTGAGAATCTTTATCCTCATGGTCCCTTTAAACGTCTAGCCTTTCAGCTTAAACTTATACCTCGTTGTTATTGGCCCTGTGACTAACGAGACCAGCTACTTTCTATTCAGCCTGTCCAGCACCTCATAGTCCTACATCTCCCGATCTCTGCTCCAAAGAAAGCAGCCTGAGTGGATCAAGCTTCCTTCCTCTTGGGTAAAGTGCTATACACGTAGCAACAATTTGGGGAATCCCTTTGCACTCCCTCCAATGCATCATTACTCCCTATGGTGCAGTGACCAGAACTGCACTAAATATGGCCTAAACAAACTTCTGATGACCTTCAACAGGATTTTCTTGCTCGTATAATCACAAGGAGGAACATTGGGGGATGGCAAAGCTGGGTGCCAAAGTCAGGTGGGAGCAAAGTCAGGAGAGAACTATTGACCCTCGCTCAGTTCTAAATTTTCATTCCAGCGTTGCAATAATTTAATGTTTTTTTCTGTCCTGTCCTTCTCCAATCCCTGATAAGATCTGTACACACACATACACCATTTTAATCCTGTTGACTGCTACAGTATGCAAAATTGATATGTTTTTTTTTATCTCCGAATTTCAAAACCGCTTATCAATGTTAGGTATGTTACCCCCAAACGCCCTGTATGGTCACAGCAAATTTTTCTCACTTCCTGACTTCAAACAATGGCAACGCATGGCATCACAAGAACTGTCCTCCTGATTTTTGGCTGTATGGTCATGTTAACATTCTGTGAAGTGGATTTTTTTTATCCAGAAGCGTCAAATGGAACAATGATTGACGGTGATTGCCATTCTAAGAAAACATGAATGTTTGACAGAAGACAAAACAGGGCAGCACATACACAATTAATGGTAGAGCCCTCGATCAGAGAGACCAAAGGTTGCAATTGTCTGGTTCCTTGACAGTAGCATGACTGGTCGACCGTTTGGGATAGTGTAGTCGGAACATCATATTATGGCTGTACAAGTCATTGGTGATCCCATGATTGGAGCATTGCATCGCATTCTGTTTTGCTCTGTCTCACACTCTCACGGTTGTTTTCATGTTTTCTATCAGTCTCACTCACCCTCTTGCTGTCTCACTGTCTCTCACTGTCCTTCTCCTCTCTTGGTCTCTCAGCCTCTCACTGCCTTTCGCATCTCTAGCTCTGTTAGTCTCTCACTGCCCTCTCATTTCTCGCTCTCTCTTACAGCCTCTTGCTCTCTCCCTGTCTATCCCTCTCCCCCTTCTCTCAGCCTCTTGGAGACCCTCACCTCTCTTCCTGTCTCTCTCAGAGCTTCTTACTCTCTCGGTCTCAGTCTCTCCCTGTCTCAGCCTATCGCTGCCCTTCACCTTATCTCTCTCACCCTCCCGTCCGGTCTCTGAATGGCCTGCTTCTGCATTGTCGGGTATCTATGATGAGCACACTGTATCTGTATCTCTCTCACACATAAACACAATCGTTCACCATTAACAATCTCCCTGAGCTGTGACCACATTGGTTGGCAGAGAGTCTCGACGGGGTGATTGGCTTACTTCTCCTACATGTTGTGACCCCAATGGTTAAATTCGCTAGGAATATAAATGCAGAATGTAGGAGCTTATGAGAGCATGTGAAGACAATGTGCGTTCTTTCCGATCCAAAATTACACCATACGATTCAAGGAAATAGCAGTGCAATTAAACAACTCATTTAGCTCTATCTTTACACAAGACGATGCAAATAAATGCCAGTGAACCGAAGGGCACTAATGTAGGTGAGAATTGAAGACAATTAACATTAGTTTACCAAAGTTCTGGAGAAATTCATTCAAATTAATCCAGGAGCTAGGAGATTAATTGAAAATTCATGCCGCTGAAGTGGATGTGTGTGTGTGTGTGTGTGTGTGTGTGTGTGTGTGTGTGTGTGTGTGTGTGTGTGTGTGTGTGTGTGTGTGTGTGTGTGTGTGTGTGTGTGTGTGTGTGTGTGTGTGTGTGTGTGTGTGTGTGTGTGTGCACCTTTG
This sequence comes from Chiloscyllium plagiosum, assembly GCF_037043375.1. Taxonomy (NCBI): domain Eukaryota; kingdom Metazoa; phylum Chordata; class Chondrichthyes; order Orectolobiformes; family Hemiscylliidae; genus Chiloscyllium; species Chiloscyllium plagiosum. Next base: position 34,966,549 of record NW_028270178.1, read on the forward strand.
GTGGAGCATTGGTTGGGATGTGGGCTTTGTGATGTGGAATGTGATGTATTGAAGTTGAAATCGGCACGTGTTGTTGTTACCTTCCCAAAATCTGCAGATTCTGAAGAATGGAGCACCCTGGCAGATTAGAGGGTCACAGTGCCACTCTAATATGTTAAAAATTGCAGAATGGAGAAAACCATGACACACAGACTGTTTAACATGAAACATCGCGAAAATGTTGAAGTTACTATGAGAATGACGTCAACACACACTGATGAAAGTGAAATCATATTTTACAAACATACAGGAATTCCTTGAAGATAACCTCAGAGTGTGGTAAGGGACATGGAGTGGATGTAGTGCATTTAGATTTTTTGAGACTATTTCATAAAGTCTCATGTCAAAGGTTAATTTTGCAATATTAAAGCAATTGGTATACAGGCAGTATTCTGTAATGGATTGAGAATTTATCAGTGTCAGAAAGCAGAATGTATATTTTTTGAACCGGAAAACAATGAGCATTGGTCTTCCATGCGGATCAGTGTTTTGATTCCGGCTATTCACGATAGCTTTAGTGATTTATTTTCCCATTCATGACATGTACTTCCTGGAGCATGTCTCTGGACTGTTATCAGCCGTTTTGTTCATTCAGTAACTGGATAATTAATGTGATGGGATACTTCATCATCTCCTGGTCTTGCTGTCTGAACTGGGATTGGGTTGCCATATAAACAAATGTATTTGTGCAGCATTTTAAATTCGCCAGTGAAAGGCCAGCCGTCACAAATATATGTTCTGTATTGTTGCAAAGTCTTAGGTGTTTTCCTCGAATGTTATAGTAAAATAATTCCATAACATGCACTGACCAGAGAATTATGAAGGTGCCGGATATGGTGAAAAGTAAAATCACAGACTTTCTTCTGCCCTTCATCTCTGGGTCACTGGGAATCTCTCCTTTGTTCTGACCCTGCAGTCTCTGATGGACGACTACTAACGAAAATGTGTCTTAATGTCAGAGCACTGATCAACAAAATTGAAGCAAATGGAAACAATGGAGATAAAACCCTATCAAACAAATTAAATCCCACCTATCCAGGCTCAGTAATGCATTTTGTTTTTTGATAACAGAACCATGCTACATTGGCTATGGCCTTTTTTTTATTCATATCAAAATTAAAACCGGATTTTTTAAAAACAGAGCGACGTGTACCATATTGAGAAAATGATATCTGCATTTTTCTTGGTGCAATATTTCGTTTTCATGATCAGGAAGCAGATTGTAATAAATCGATTAAATCAGAAGGTGACTGTGAACCGGACAGAACAGTTCACCGCTGCATGAAGCAGAACATTGTTAACACTGCACACAGGGATGAGGTCCAGGAAATATAGGGGAAATAATAATATTTAATCTGTCACAGAATATCTTCAGTGATTCTAGCAAATAGATTTGCTGTTCCCATGTCCAGCAGGTAAAGACTGGTGCAGTTTGAGGGACTACAGTTTCCTCAGTGCATGACCACAATTCCAAGAGAATTAACTGCACAAGAAATAAGGGAACAGAAAGTGTAATTTACAGATTGAATAAATTTGTGCACAATATTCAACAGTACAGTTTAAGTACAAATAAGAAGCTCTTGGGTTTAATTTAGTGTATTTTGGGTGGACAGATACTCGGAAACACATTTTATAATGGACACATTTCAAGATAGCACTTAAATAGTCTACACAGCCTCAAAACGTCAACGAATGATGCCCCTCCACATTTTCAGTCTCCGTAAATGGTTACTGGAAACTTGCCGCATCGACATTGAGTCAGTTTCAGCCTCAAACATTCCTTGAAGATATAACCCGCCCAAGACTGGTCCTGTGACAGGATTAGAACCTGGAGAGCGTTGGAAACTACGCATGACAGGACTAGATTTGGAGATCTCACTTAGCTCAGTAACAGAATCAAACACTTTCTCTTTCGGTTCCACTAATGGATATCAGAATCCATCTCATTTTGCCCAGTATCTCATTCCCCTCAGAATCACTACGCCTGCCCTAGATCATATTTCCTTGAAGCCGTTGTGAAGAAGACTCAAACCGGACTCGAAACATTAACCCTGTTTCTTTCTACCCAGATTCTGCCAGATCTGTTGAGTTTCTCCAGTGTTCATTGAGCTGGCACGATTACACACAGTTCTGATGAGGGTACAGGTCCCTCCATGGAGCCTAATCCGTCAAGGATCCTATCTCATCGTGCAGAACTCCATCAAGTACTGTAAACCTGTTCTATCAGATTTCGGAATAAGACACTCGGTCCTTAGTAGGTGTATACCATGAGAGCACTAATGTAACAATTCACCGAATACAGCCATTTTCATCAGCCTGTTCAGACACATCTCAAAACCGGTAATACTTGAGCACAGTCCTTGTATTTCAGAGGTAAGGTCACTACCACTTTCATCATAAGAGCCTGAGCATGTCAGTGTTAGAGCACCGAGAATATTCAAAATATCTGGCATAATAAATTACATTATTTTCAAGTGTTCGTACAATGGCGACCAGTCGATCAGAATGTCACCATAAAGGACTCTTCCTTTCGGATTCATGCACGGTGTGCTGACCCCCAGGTTAAACTCGCCACCCGTTACCCCTCTCTGCTGAGGGAGGGTATGCGGTCCTTTGCGATCATGACTCCAAATATATCTCCAATCATCCACAATGGGGAATCCAAATGACTCAGCACAAAAGCGAGGCTGAACCTGTTCACAAAACCCTTCAGACAGAACTGCCAAAGGGTTGATTCATCTTGGTCTTCTCTAGCGGGCAAAGGCAGCGGCCCTGACGATATTAGAGCAATGGCATCGTTGGTATGTGCTCCAGAACTTGCGGTGCCCTGAGTCAAGCAGTTCCTGTGAAGCTACAAAACTGGCATCTACCCGAGTGAGTGGAATTTTGCACTCTTGTATCCTATACACAAAAAGGAGGAAAAAGCCAAGATGGTCAATTTCCGCCCCATCAGTCTTATCTCGAGCATCAGTAAAGTGATGGAAGTTATCATCAACAAGCAGCACCTGCTCAGCAATAACCTGCTCAGTGACGACCAGTTTGTGTTCCACTGTGGCCAGTCAACTCTTGACCTCATTACACACTTGGTTCTGACATGGAAAAAAGAAATGATACCAGAGATGGGTGAGTGTGACTCGCTTAACATCAAGACTGCATTAGGCGCAGGACAATATATATATATATTTGGAAAAAAAGCTTTCATGTATTCAATGCAACAACCGTGACTGTTTAAAGCTAAATCTAAAAATAAAATGATGAGATTAAAAATCTTGGTATGAGACAGCTGGCCATCCCCAGTTAGGCTGCTTCTCTTGTTCCAACCGTTAAAATAAACCAAGACCTCACAAATTATTTAATCTATTGACTTGCCGAGTAGACAGCTCTTCACCTCTCTCATAAACCCACAATTTTGAAACAAAAAGCACAAAATAATCTCTGACACCAACAGCCTTATCACAATGCACAGGGGTTGAATTGAAGGATTGTGAACCAACAGCAATTAAGGAACTCCGATATAGTTCCAAATCAGGATGGTGAGTGGCTTGGAGGACAACTTTCAAGGGGTTTTGTTTTCATTTATCTGCTATCTTTGTCCTCCTGGATAGTTGTGTTCTGGAGTTCATAGGTGCTTTCGCAGGAAACCTTGTTGAATTGCTGCAGTGCATCTTGTAGATAGCACACATTCTGAGATTCGGTGGTGGAGGCAATGGATGCTTGTGGATGTGGTGTCAGTCAAAAGTGTGCTGCTTTATTATGGATGGTGTCAAGCCTTTTTAGGGTGTTGTTGGAACTTCACCCATCCAGGCACGTGGGGATTATTCCATCACACTCCTGCTTTGTAGATGGTGGGAAGTCTTATTATGGTTGGGGGCTGGGGTGGGGAATGTGCAGTCAGGCGTTGAGTTTCTCACTGTCGGACTCCAAATCTCTAACGTGATATTTTTTTTCTCCAGACCCAAATGCTTCTAATTTTCAGCCTTGTATTTCACCACCCCAACTGTGGGACTCAAGATTGAAGGCTGGATCCAATTACTCTGAGAAGGCAAACTGTGACAAACTTAGATGTGTCCAATGATGCCACCATTCTTGGAAGGGATACGATACCTGATAGTTTACAACTTCACCTACAGATTGGAGCAATTCGTCTCGTGCTTCAGATCTCGCCTTTTAATATTGCCACAATTACCATCTTGCTTTTACTTCCATCTTGTCAAATTTCTAAATGAAAGGTAAGGAGAGATAATCAGAGGGTGCGTGCATTGACTCTCTGCACAAGGTATATGATCTGTATTTTGGCTATGTTCAAATTCAAGCCATGGATTGGGAAAGGCGATGAGTTCAGGACGTGTTGTAGTGCATGGATCGAGGAGTAGAAATGAGAAAATGAATTAAACACAAATACATGCCTCTATATGGGTTGTGGGTTCTGCTGGCAGAAAATACTCTGCAGACTTAATCCTGTAAGATTGTTTAATAAACAGACGTGCAAATTTTTAAGCCATTCAAATTGGCAGCTCATCTCCGAGTCATCATCCCAATTCTTGTTCTGATGCCATAAAAAAGAGAAAGTCGCTTGGAAGCACGTTCGATCAGATTGAAATTTTCCAATCTCTTATCAACTACAACCAACCTACCTGATCTTTTGTACTTATATTAATTCCAAATTCGTTGACAATATTTCAATTCCCTCACTGGTCTTGACTCTGGCAGGCAATCCATATAATCCTTCACTTCCCACGGCCAATAAAGCTAATCTGCATATGCAATGTTACGATGGGCAATTTTGCGTGGCCAATCCAGCTAAACTCCACATCCAGGGACACTATGGAAATTCAGCATCGCGAATCCACCTCACCTGGACATGTTGAACTGTGAGAGGAAACCGAATTACCCGGGGGAAACCCACGTCGATGTGGGAGAATGTTCCATATTTCTTTTTGACTTTTTTGCGCGTCTGTAAGTATGTGCGTGCACATGAGAGTGTATGTGGGTGTGTTCCCATATCTCACTTTGACTGTATTTCTGTGTGTGTGTATTTGTACGTCAATGTGCATCTGTATATCTGAGGGTTTCGTTGTGTTACTGAATCCCTCTGGGTGTGGATATGTTTCTTTCTCAGCATGAGAATGTTTCTAATGAAAATGGGCAAGTGAACCGTACAGCAGGGCACGGTGCACAGATTGCTCACAATCGTGTATTTCTGGGAACCTGGGAAAGATCAGCATGTCAGTATCTGTACCTCCTGAATGCTGAAAGGTGAACTGCTACTTGTGCTCAAAGGCCTGCATTATGAACTAAGCAGTGCTGGGGAAGACTCAATGAAAGTCTGGACACCAGCTCTTTTGTGCATGTTTGAACCAAGCATGAAAAATATAAATAATGTTTTGTATTGGACCTGTTTGTGTCTCTCTATGAATATTGTAATATATTGTATAATCCTGAAGAAGGGCTAATGCCCGAAACGTCGATTCTCCTGTTCCCTCGATGCTGCCTGACCTGCTGCGCTTCTCCAGGAACACATTTCCATCATTGTATAATCAGGCCATGCAAATTAGGAGTAGAATTAGACCATTTAGCCCATCGAGCCAAACAGTGGCATTTAACCATGAATGGTCTGTTTCTCAGTCCCAATCTCCTGCATTCTCCCCATAACATTTGATCCCCACCCCAATCACTAATCCAAAGAACCCTGTTCTAAATATGCTCAATGTCTTCGTCTCCATAACCCTCTGTGGCAATGATTTCCACAGATTATCCATCATTACACTGAAGAAATTCATCCTCATCTCTTTTCCAAAGGTCCATCCTTCACTCTGAGGCTGTGCTCTCAGGTTCTAGTCTCTCCTACATGTGGAAACAGCTGACGAGCAGAAGGTGAAATGGGAGTATTCTTCACAAAATGAAGTACAATGCTGGTCTGATGCTTTGGAAAACTGTCTCGGGACTGATTGGAATCGATGGACTGGACCAGGTTCGAGTACTCAGCACTTCGGGATGGATCTGCAGTCACAGCGGCGGCCAGAGGGGCGGCAGCACAGAGCAGCGGCGATCACACGTTCACGTGTAGTGATCAGTGATGAGGCTGGGACACCCAGTCTCTCATTATTCTGGCGTATAACACTTATTCTGGAAGGGGTGTGGAGGAGACAATATTTGAAGAGCACTGGGAAAAGAGAGAGGGCTAAATACAGATAGAGAGAGGGTAAACGATTGTAATTGAAAGAGAATTTAATCAAGAATAATGGGGAAATTACTAAAATACAATTGGAGGGGTTAAATAGGGACGAAGAGGGAGAGAGCTGAACACAAGGAATGGCAGCAGGATGTTGAAGACAGAAGAGGGAGAAGATTTCATAGAAAGTAATAGTGGGAGAAGTACATAGAGAGCAAGAGGAAGAGTATTGATTACAGGGACGCAGGGAGAGGATCAATACAGAAGAAAATGTAACGAATATAAAGAGGCAAGCCAGATAGATCTCATTGAATATGAGTTCCCTGATTGGGCCTGATAGCCTGTTCTAATCTGGAGGTCCTGGCTGACAGCTATAAACAGGAATGTTAGGGGTTCTGCTCACTCAAAGAACAAGCTTTGTGCTAGCTGGGTCAGTGTGACATACTGTGTAAGCATAAAATTAGTAACTTGATGACGGGTTAGCAAACTTTGTGGAAGGTGAGAAGATTTAATCCAGAATAACAGGGAGGATATTGAATAGAGTGGAGTACAGTGAGAATTACTTAAGGGGAAAGAAAGTGGAGTTAATACAGTGTAATAGAGAAAGAACTAAATGGAGACTCATGACAAGAGAGTTGAATGCAGGATAATTGGGAAAGTCTAAAATACAGGAAAAGTGAGAGGGTTAAATACAGAGTGGAGAGGATTTGATGGAGACTAATAATGAGAAGGCGAATTAGTGAGCAGTAGGGAGAAAACTGAAAACAAAGACAGAGTTAAACACTGTAGAATCAAACATCAATTTAAATAGAGCGGGTTCAATGGAAATTTTTTGTCAGACGCTTAAATATAAAATAATAGGGTCAGTAGTAAACAGAGGGTAATAGGGAGATTGTTGAACTGAGCAGAAGAGAGTGAGAGATGGTTAAATACAATGGAATATACAGGATCAAATATAGGTAAAGTAGTGATTAAGTAAAGAGTAATAGGGCAGGAGTAAATACAGACTAATAAAGAAAGGATGAAATACGGGGCAATTGATAGAGATGACTGAATGCAGATATTGACTTAATTATTGATTCATAGGGAGAAGCTACCTCAAGAAAACATTTCATTCCTTCAAATTTGCAAACCTCAATATTGAGCCTTGGCTCTCCCTCCAACCATCACCACAATTCATTCCCTCCATTTTGCTTTGCCTCCCAGGATCACCTCTTTCTGCCTCACCTTCTCTCCCTCATTCTCCATGTAGTTGTCGTTGAACCTCACACACACCCGCACTACTCACAGCTTCCCTTTCACTCCTGCCTTCTCTTTTTCATGTAGAACAGTGTAAATTGACGAAGTGCCCTTTTGCTGTTCTTGTAATCACATGAGAGGGGATGAATGGCCTTCAACCTCCCCTCTTTACCACCTCAAAATGAGCTAAATTGCGTCCTCCTCTTCCTCTGTATCAGTCTCAAAAAGAGGCTTTTTCATTCAGTCATGGTGTGAGTGCATTGCTGTCGAGCGCCAGCATTTTTGCCCATCTCTAATTACTTAGAGGGCAGTTAAGTGTCAACTACATTGTTGTGAGCCTGGAATCACATGTGCTCCTGACAATTTAAGGTTGGAGTTTTCCCTCTCCAAAGGACCTGAGTGGATCAATAACTAATATTGGATTTGTGGGCATCATTAGTCTCATTTACTGAATTCTAATTGCACCATCTGCAGTGCTGGGATTGAATTTGGGTCCCCAGAACAGTACCTGGGTCTCTTGATTAACAGTCCAGCAATAATTCCACGAGGCTATCTCCTCCACCTACTAAATGACCTCCATTTTGAAGCAGGCTGGAGAAGGGGCTGAATGAAACCCAATAGAACTGCGGATGCTGTCAATCAGAAAGAAAAACAGAAATTGCTGGAAAAACTGAGCAAGTCTGCCAGCATCTGTCAAGAGTAATCAGAACTGAATGGCCTCCTATTCCAGTGAAACAAAGTGGAGAAGGAACTGAATGGCCTTCTCCTATTCTAGTGTTGCAGGGTGTGTCAATGGAAGCAGCACACTCATCTAGTCATTGAAAACGAAGTAATGCTCTGTCCATTGAATTAAAAATAAAATCTGTCAATGAAATTTTCAAGTCTCTGGCCATCTGTTCTCCTCTTAAGGAATATCTTAAATAAAGGCTCCGAGCAGTATTCTAAGTACTTCAACTCTTCACAGTCAGTTAGTGCGATATTTCTATGTATATTTTATACCATTAACCAGGGAAAGGGGCAGGCAAACGGTGGATAATATAGGACGTGAGAATTGTTTAATCTTTTTGGTAAAGAGCGACACTATAAATTAACTGGCCCAATTCTGGGGGGAATGTCATAATGTCAAGTCTTGGAGGTGTACACTTTATTTTTGGAAACTGACTGGGCAGGTTGGGCGGGTTTGTAAAAATCCATACAATATCCAGCTAGAGTACAAATGTGAGGGAAATGTTGCTGAAACATTATAATTCACTGTTTCAGCCACGATTGAGGGAAGCAGATCTGCTTTGAATCATTGAAAAGTGGAAGTCTTGTAATGAGTCAAAATTGATTTCTGCCAATTTCACAGTACCACACTTCAGGAAAAATGTCAATGCCTTGGATCGGTCCTGGGAAGAGATTAGTAGTCACAGAGACGTAGCAAAAGGCCATCCAGCCCCCTCAAGCATATTCTGCCGTTCAATGGCGGATCTGCAAGGTAACTTCATACACCCCTGTATTTGTGACTTATTCATTAATATGTATGCATGCCAAAGACAAAATATATTTCAGATTTAAAATTAACAACTGGTCCAGCATTAAATGCCAAATGGCACAAACCTGCCCTTCCAAATATCCACAACCTTTTCTGTGTAGAAGTGCTTCTTAACATTTCTCCAAAACACACTGTCCCTAATTCACAAACTATTTTCCTTTGTTCGAGAATAGACGACCAGGTTTATCTTTATCTACCCTGTGTTCTAATCTCGAGAGAGAGCAGGGCAGGCCTAATTTGCGCAGTTTGTCCTCATACCTAAACCCTGGAAGTAGAGGTATCATTCATTTAAATCTACTCTGTGTTCCTTCTTCCTTCCAAAGATGTGGTGCTTGTATCTCCTCCCAGTACTCCCAGTAAGATCTAATTAGGGTATTTCCTACCTGCAGCATAACTCCCGTGGCCATACATGAGATGAGCGCCTCACCATCTAGGAGAGCAATTATGGCCTTCCGAGAGGGCCATTAACAGCCAAACACATTGCTGTGGTTCATGAGTCACATATAGGCCAGACCTGGTAAGGATGGCCGTTTCCTTCCCTAAAGAACATGGAGTGAAACTTTAGTTTTTGATTTATTTTCTCATGAAAAATACCAAGGGAAAATGATTAATCAAGGAGGTGGCCATTTCCCTGTAGATATTGCCAAAATCTACTGTAGGCTTCGTTTTCATATATTCTGACCTATTGCAAAATTTATAGGCTTCGTTTTACACCAATAATCACACTTGGTTTTTGAAATAGAAGATTGATAAATATGTAACTTTACAAAACTAGTTTTTTCCCTCTAATATCCCGAGAAACATAACAGTTCTGAAACATCTATGTCCTCAAACTAGATTAAAATGCGCGATTACAGCTTGTCGAACTGGAGTTGGGCTGTTCTTCATTCTCACAAGGTTCCTGCTTTGTTGTCCTGATGTTCTCTGTGGCATCTCCCTGATTTGAGTGACTTCTTTTAGCTTTAATGTGGGGGTGCCGGTGTTGGACTGGGTGGACAATGTCAGACATCACATGACACCAGGTTATCGTGCAAAAGGCTAATTTGAAATCACAAGCTTTAGTGGGACGTCTGACCTGCTTTTATCTCGTTATCTTGGTCATTTCTGACTGCAGTGGCTAAACAGTATTATAATGTAACAAAGTAGTTGTCATATTTTAAATTCAGTTTCTATTTCAGAATGGGTGTTACATAAAACCTTAATTGGATATTTTATATTCCTCTTTTTAATTGACCCGTCTCAAAAAAATGTTCTACTGAAACTCAGGCCTACTGTTCCACCTGAAACCTTGTTGCAATATCTCAGCAACAATAACTTCAATGTTCAGTCAAGTTGAAGCCTTGCATATCTCACCGGATTGATTGAATGTGACAGTGAATGCTGCACGCTTCTTGCTTTAATATCTCAGTTTAATTGCCTCATTAACACCGGGTCAGTGTAATCAAACAAGATAATGGTTTTGCCTACCTGGGCCGACCACACCAATGTCACGACCGACACCAGGATTTCCTATTCCATGTTCACAACGCTGCTGCTGTAGACACCACTGATGCCATCTTCCTCTACCATCACTGCCACAAGGAAGAGAAGATAAAGATGGAGACGGGGAAGAAAAGAAGACAGAAGGATGCGACCGGCCTGGCAATTGGAATCAAATGGGTTCAGAATACTGAACGCTGCCTACCCCGTCAACGCCTGGTAGCTTAAAACAAGATTTCATGAGGAAGTGGGTGAGGGACGTTCACCAAGGCTCCAGTGCTTCTCCTGTGAAGTGAGACCAGAGAGGTTCGGATTTGTTTTTTGTCAAATCCACCAGCGCGAAGTTGGAGTTCTTCTCTGACCACTATCTCCTGTTGGTCAGCAAGGGAACGTGGAATCTGAGCATATAACAGCTGATCCTAGAAAACATGGAGGAGCTGAAAAGGGAGAACCACGGAGGGAACTTCAAGACTGTCGTTATTCCCAAAGGTCTTCTGAAACGAAGTGAACTGTCCAAACTCCAGAAAAAGGTGCAGCACCTACACCTGCTGCAGGCGATGGGGTTGATGTCATGGAGGATCACCAGGAGGTGAAGAATAGCTAGCCTCACTCTACCTCAGAAGCCACCAAGGTAATCTCCCCATCCAAGGTCCACACCGTGGATTAGGATTAGCAATGCTCTCATTTGGTCTTTCAGAAATTGCACAGGGAGTGCTCTGTGCTCAGAACCTGAAGGAAGAAGGTGACTCTGCAACATTATCTCAGCCTGACATCCTGAGGATAAGCAATTCCTTTTGTGCTAGAATGTACGACACGAACCCCACAGAAAGCGCAGCCTCCTGGTCATTCCTTGCTGTCATGTAGGTCTTCGATGACAGCACACGAGAGAGGCTGCACCAACCATTATCTTTGCATTTGCTACCGAGGCCCTCGAGTTCTTCAAAAAGATTAAGACGTGCAGAAGAGACAGCTTAGCAGAACGAGTTGTGACTCGTGACTCGGTGACTCGTGATTGGCCAGGACCTGCTGGAAGTGGATAACAACATGCTTCTAACAGGTAGCCTTTGTGAATCCATGAGGAAAGTTGACCTCCTCCGCATTTACAATCAGAAGAAAAAGAGGGACGACTGACCACCATTTTCATTGCTGAATGTAAATTGAAATAATCTGATTAAGGTCATCACCAATCGACTTAGAACTGCTTTCTGCTCAGTGATGCACTCCGAGCAAACCTGATCTGTACGGTCAGCCTCACACTTCTCAGAGATAGAATCGTCTATGTGCAGGACAGGGGGGTTGGAAGTCGCCCTCATCAGCCTAGAACAGAAGGTCTTTGACAGGATCTCACACACATTCATGTGGGATGTGCTCACCAAAGCAATCTTTGGGAAAGGATTCCACAAATGAATCTGACTGTTCTACACCAACATTATCAGTTCAGTCTCAGTCAATGGTTGGGAATCAGAAAGCTTCCTGATCAGATCCACGGTCAGGCAGGGTTGCACACTTTCACCTTTCCTGTCTTATTGTTGACCTGAAGGCAACTATACAATTGTTCAAAATCATTCAGGCACTTCTTCCTCTTTAGTAATTATCTATCCACCGAGATCTTCTTTACTAAGTTTCCTCAATCTATCATTGCTCATTCATGCATCAATTTTTTTATTTAGAGTTAGGACCCGAGTTTCACACTCAAATTCTTCATTCTCAAACTGAATAAACATTTCATGCATCTGAAGATCACTCTTCCCCAATACAATAATATTGTAAATTCATGCTACTGCATTGTGTTTGCAATATTTGGTGCAAGTATATTAACTTGTTGCATGCTTACATTTGTTCTCTTGTATCAATTCATACCTGTGAGATGTAATAAGCTAGTCCTTTTACTGTGTCATTGCTGACGAAATACCTCAAGCATCATCACAAATAATAAATATAAAGGTGATATTTCGGCACTAATTGTATCACATTACTGAAACATATTTGCTATTGAGGTTTCCTAAAATTAAAAAAAGTGCTTCAGAAAGAACCCTGTTGCTGAACCTGTGAGGCAAGTATTTGATCCTGAACGTTAAGATTCTGAAGCATGGATCCAGAACACATGCTAGTTGTTTTTATCTTTTCCTCACAGATTTTTGGCTTCAAGTGGCCATCTCCAATTGCCTTCTAACTGAGACTTATCCCAGGTTTAAGGCACTCTGACTGGTTTGAGTAAATATTTCACAATGGCGATAGTATGTTTCCCCTGAAGAGTAGCAATCCCCATCCAGTTAAAGCAAAACCCACGTTTCCAATATATGTCGGTCACTCCAGCCCTAGAAACCTCACCAATAATCGAGACATCCAAAGCCCATCATCCTTGAACCATTGTTTCCAACCACATGGTCATTGGATAAATGAATACTCAGAGTAACGAGGGGATCAGGTTTTCAAATTCCCCCCTGATTTGCCGAATATTACGTATGGGAATTCATTGCTGCTTCAACCTGTTATTGTCATGAAGTCGGTCAGGTGGACCTCAGAGGATATAAGTTCCCTGATTAGGGAAGTTAATCTAATCCAATCAGGGAGCCCTGTCTGAAATAAAAGGATGAATGACAGGGATATTGTGATGTCAAATGTCTGACTCAACAACAGGCTACAATGAAAGCTTATGTGTTTGCAAATAAAGGGTGATTAATGACAGGATGCTGGTCTCTGAAGAGTGATAACACTTCCAGACATTTTGGCGTCAATGTGCATCAGGACCTTGGTCGCTTCACTTTCCACACTTTGACGCTCTAGCCCCTGTCCCACCCCAGTCAAACCCACAAACCAAGATATGCTTAAGTTGTTCCGTGATGTTCTTGACCCGATGTACTTTTGATGCAGTATACCATCCTGGACTCTGTGAAGTTAGGTCTGATCATTCTGAAAAAGTCAGCCAATAATTTTCCCTTTGTGCACTGCTGCTATTTGATATCAAAATAGCTCCATACTTACTTTATAAATGGGGGACTAAAAATGGAGAGTTGGGAGGACATGTTCATTTGAGTACACTATCGATTGGCCAGAATGATACTGGACAGCAAGGGTTCAATGATGAGAGATCAAAATGACGCAAACCCAGAACTGAATTCCTCAAATTGAGAAGTGTCTGAGACTAATAAATGTTTCAAGAGAATAAAGGAAACTACTGGCACTAAATGGAACCAAAGGTTTCTTGATTTTGTACTAAGATAAGCATCTAAAAGTTTACTGATAGTCTGAATCTTTCCAAGACTGAAATGAACGAAGAATGTCTTACATTTCTCTACATTATATTGCACAGACTATTTTGTGCTCATTCACTCACTGATCCTGTCCTTCTCCTTCACCGCGTGTGTATGTTCTGCTTGTGTTGTATTCTGCCACTTAACATCGTATTATCAGCAAAAATAACACATGATCAGCTATTGATAGAAATTATAAATGACTGTGTCTCGAGTAATAGTCCTTGTAATACCAGCCTGACATTAAGATGACATATCTATTCCTGCTCTCTGTTTTCTGTCCTTTATCAGTCCTCACACCAAGTCCATTTCCCCATCACTACAAGCCTCTTTGACAACAATGACTCCCACAAAACATTTCCAGATTTTCACATTTCTGCATCCTTGTGTGTGCAAATCCGTCCCTGGCCTCACTGTTCCATCTCGCTTGAAACTGTTCCATCCCATCATCAGTCAAATGTTTTAGGTTTCTTCTGTGTACACGTGCAGTGCACCGCAGGGAAGAGAGAATATCTCATCCCTGTGAATTGCTTTACAGACCATGAGTGTCTCAGAGCCAGCTCTGAAACATGTCCAGGACACTCTTATCCTGGTAGGAGGTTCTGTAATGATTGGAGCTTATGTAACCATCGAGGGTGTTTTCTTCAGTGAGTTAATTTACTTGTTTCAATTACTGCCTTAATTGGCGAAATTCTGTTCCGTTCAAAAACTGAATCAGCACAAGGTGAGGAATTCTGTTGTGATGTTGGATTTAATAAACCAACAATCATCCCTTTACAAAACAGTGTCTGATAGCCAGGGAAGCCACATCCCAGTGTTGAGGAGAACGTTTCACAGAGAGACACTCAACAACTGGAATTTAATTTCCAAACTATCAAAGTCAAGGGAAGGACAACGCTGAAATGAAATGAGAGTTTAAAGTTCGATAGCTAGTGTTGTGGTGTCAATGCTGTTATAGAGGGCAGCACAGTGGCTCAGTGGTTAGCCCTGCTACCTCACAGAGAGCGCGGATGGGTCAGTGTGGACTTGATGGGCCCATTGGCCTGCTTCCACGTTGTAAGGATTCTATCATTTTATTAAATGTGAATTTTCCTCTGTTTGCTCCTGACCAATTGAGACATGTATCATCAGATAAACCAAATAAATAAAATAAAAATAATTTGTGGCCACTGGGAGTTAACACACTGGTGTCACCTGTTTGTTCAAATTATTAAATAAATGAATTGAACCACATTGTAATGTAACAGTCCCCCAGGCGATGCCAGCAGGTATAAATTAAAGGCTTTGAGATTATATCACCTCGGCATTGAGGACAGAGATATTGCCCGCGCACAGAGATTCAGGCAGAAAATGTATTATTTGAGGAAATTATTTTACATGACCGTTCCGATTGTAACAGTCCCCGATTAGTGTAGTACACCATTGAAATTGTGTAAATCTGTCTGATGATCGGTTGCGTGTTCACACTGTCACTGACAATGATACATAGGCATATTGTGCCCAGAAGTCACATAGTGGCAGGAGCTCGGTAATTTATTATCAGATTACAGGGACCCTGTGGAATCCCCATCATCGCTGATTCTGCAAGACTTGCATGGGAAAGTATTCATCTCTTCTGAGAAGCTTCCAGAAATTTCCATTTTATTGGGAGATTACGGAGAGTTTCACTGGAATTAAGGCAAGGAATCACTTTGGAAATGTATAAGTGGCAGTATTTTATGTAGAGAGTGCAATATTATTGAATTTCAATTGGGATTCTGGTGTTGAAGTGAATATGCAGCAGCCTTCTCTGTACATCCGAACTTTATAATTAACTTGGAGTTATTTGTGTAATTGCAGCAATTGTTTTTCACAAGTTGTGTTTGAAGTTTGGCGATCAGCTGAATGCCTTTGTGCACGAATGAGCTTTTGTTTATTTTTGATGCTTGCAACCCAGCATGGTATTAATGCAGCCTGAAAAAAATTGCTGGTGAGTTCTGTAATTTGCAATTAAAGAAGAAACCCTGACTGAGTAAGCTTTACTTTCACGTTTATTATTTTTGTCATTTCTTTTTGTTTCTGTTAGACCCTGAAATTGAGTGGATATATAAATCTGTGCTCATGCAAATGAAATGAGAGTTTTCGTCAATGCCATTACCTAGGAGAGAAACTTTAGTGTTGATCACAGACAGAAAAGCTCTGAAGTAATTGGATAAAAGCTGAGTACATTGATGCTCAGATGTGTGGTATCTCCAGGAAGCAATTGACTGCAATTCCACTTGAGAATTGGCAGTCAAAAGTCATTTAACCAAGTGATAGATATAAGGATTTTGGTGTGAATATTTTGAAGGGCTGTTTTGTTTTGATCGGTGGCTCAGTGATAAGCACTGTTACCTCACAGAACCAGGGTCCCAGGTTTGATTCCAGCCTCGGGTGACTGTCTGTGTGGAGTTTCCACGTTCTCCCCATGTGTGCGTGGGTTTCCTCTGGGTGCTGCGATTTCCTCCCACAGTCCCAAGATGTGCAGGTCAGGTGATTTGGCCATGTTAAATTTCCAATAGGGTTAGGTGCATTAGTCAGAGGGAAATGGGGCTGTCTGGGTGGGTTAAATGACTGGAGGCCTGTGACCAGTGGAGTGCCACAAGGATCGGTGCTGGGTCCTCAACTTTTTGTCATTTATATAAATGATTTGGATGTGAGCATAAGAGGTACATTTAGTAAGTTTGCAGATGACACCAAAATTTGAGGTGTAATGGACAGCAAAGAAGATTACCTTAGATTACAACAGGATCTTGATCAGATGGGCCAATGGGCTGAGAAGTGGCAGATGGAGTTTAATTCAAATAAATGTGAACTGCTGCATTTTGGGAAAGCAAATCTTAGCAGGACTTATACAGTTAATGGTAAGGTCCTAGGCAGTGTTGCTGAACAAAGGGACATTGGAGTGCAAGTTCATGGCTCCTCGAAAGTGGAGTCGCAGGTAGATAGGATAGTGAATAAGTCGTTTGGTATGCTTTCCTTTATTGGTCAGAGTATTGAGTACAGGAGTTGGGAGGTCATTTTGCAGCTGTGCAGGACATTGTTTAGACCACTGTTGGAATATTGCGTGCAATTCTGGTCTCCTTCCTATCGGAAAGATGTTATGAAACTTGAAATGATTCAGAAAAGATTTACAAGGATATTGGCAGGGTTGGAGGATTTGCGCTTTGGGGACAGGCTGAACAGGCAAGAGCTGTTATCCCTGGAGAGTCGGATGCTGAGGGGTCACCATATAGATGTTTACAAAATTATGAGGGGCAATGGATAGGAAATATAGACAAAGTCTTTTCCCTGGGGTCAGGGAGTCCAGAACTCGAAGGCATAGGTTTAAGGTGAGAATGGAAAGATATAAAAGGGACCTAAGGGGCAACCTTTTAACACAGAGGGTGGTACGTGGACGGAATGAGCTGCCAGAGGATGTGGTGGAGGTTGGTACAATTACAACATTGAAAAGGCATTTCGATGTGTGTATGAATAGGAAGGGTTTGGAGGGATATGGGTCAGGTGCTGGCAGATGGGACTAGATTGGGTTTGGATTTCTCGTCGGCATGGACAGGTTGGACTGAAGGGTCTGTTTCTATTCTGCTCATCGCTATGACTCTATTTAGAAGGTGATGGTACATTTGGAATTCACTTCCCAGTTTGGTTGGTGGCTTGAAGTGGCAACCCTCAACTCATTTAAAGGGAACTTGGATCTGCACCCGAAGTCTGGGAACCTTGAACGCTGTGGACCATGAGTTTGAAAATGGAATCAGAAAGGTAGCCAGTTTACTCAATTGATTCAGACATGAATCACCTCTTTCAGTGCCATAACTTTACTCCAGTTCTGTGGGATTGAAGTAAGACTGAGGATCGTTATAGTGAGTTTTGAGAAGATTTGTAGCTCAGGTTGAGGTTTTGGATGTAGGTTTGCTCGTTGAGCTGAACGGTATACTTCTGGACATTTCTTTAACCTACTAGGTAACATCTTCAGAAGGCCTCAGGCGAAGCAATGTTGAAAATTCCTACTTCCTATTTATATGTTTGGATATACCCAAAGAAACCCAAACATATAAATATAAAGCAGGAATTTTCAGCATGGCTTCGCCTGAGGCCCACTCACGATGTTACCCAGTAGGGAATGAAAAGTCTCGAAATGAGACTTGCAGCTCAGCGTGTAAACGTACATCCAGTGTTAAAGTGAATTCACCTGGTAGGCAGATTGGGCTGTTTCTGCGTTGTCCATTTCCAACATTGGAACACTGCAGAAAGTTAAACTGAATTCCAGATGACTATGGTTAATTTCTAGTTGTTCCCTGAAGACGTTTTTGTTTTCATATTTTTACAATGCATGAAGCAATTTTGCATGGCGAGGAATATTATTCACTAAGTTTAGGATATAATAATTAATCAAATCATTAGGTTAAGATGGCTTATTTGGGTATTGTCACAACAAAATAAAGTTTTTTTTAAAAGACATGCTGTGATGTATTGTTCTGTCTATGAACTGCTGAGTATTTGTATTATCACCTCCCATGTTAATTGCATCTGACATGATTAGAACACAATAGAGAGTCAGAGTAAGCTGTTTTTTTTTTCTTTTGTAACGTCATATTTTATAACACAATAGATTGGAGCCGCCAAATTCAGTATTTGCAGTAGTGAACTGTCTGTTTTGTTTTGCATTATGTAGCTTATTCAAAAAGTTTCAACAAGCCAAGGCTATTTCCGTCAGACAATGCAGAGAACGCAATAAAATAGTCACATCTACTGATTTGCATTTGGCATTGTCTGTTCACTGAATGTACAAGCAAAATTAGAACATTTGCTAAATGTGACAAGGAATTGTTCACTTCCCAAAACAAGCTCTGCAGGATTCAGTGAGTTAACAGATCCTCACTTTATCATCACAGATTGTGGTTTGCCCCTTCAATGATGAAACCAAACTTTCTCGGCTCTGTTAGCATCCTCCATCAAATCATTCCATCTTCTCAAGTGCAACAACTCATGTTTTTGTAATATGTTAATCAGAACATTCCAGTCAAACGTATATGGAGGACGGGAAAGACTCTGACTGTAAGTGCTGCTCCCTTAGTTGAGGTATTTTACGTGTCAGAGCTGACTTTCACGAATGTCTGGAAGACTATTGTTTTATAAGTTGGACCATTATTTTGGAAAATTGGGAAAAAGAAATATCAATGCAAGGCAAACTAAAAAGGAGGAAGATAGACAAAATTGGAAAACACATGGTCAGCAAGAGAGATAGAGAGAGAGAGAGAGAGAGAGAGAGAGAGAGAGAGAGAGAGAAATAAACCATTTCTGCTGTCTGACACAGCAGTGAATCTGCACAGCTACTGCCTTTGCTGTTTGAGTGCATGCGTTTCTGGCCACCGGAGCGCATCTGGGCAAAAAACAGCAAAAATCACAGCTTCCCTTGGGGAAGCTTGTGTGTGAGAGCTCACAGCACAGGACCAGTTAAGTGCATGGTTTTTAAGTGTAACGTTGCAGGTTCTTTTTGCGTAAGTCAACAATAGTGAACAGACCGAGTTTTTTTTTTTGGCTGTTTGTTATATTCAGATCTGTGTCTTGATTAAAGTGCAAGAGTATAAGGTATTGGCAATAAGTTAGCACGGAGAAGTGTCTTTTATATCTGTAGGGCTGTGGTATTTTCTGGGTCTGTAGATTATTGAGGTACAAAGATGACTTTTAATGAACCGATAAACTTTTTCCTGACGGGTTTGGGAGGTTAGGGAAAGCTTCCATTTAATGATGATTATGTCTTCAGTAAGTGTGTTTGGTTGTAAATCCTATCAGGTCGCCATGGATCGATGGGAGCAGCAGTTGGCGGTAAAGAGGAAATTACAGAAGGTTAGGGGTGTGACGGCTGGCATTTACAGGAAGAGGGGAAAACGCCAGACACAGTCATGTAGCTGGGTCACCTCCAGGAAAGGTTGGACAGAGAAGTGGATAGTACAGGAGTCTCCGGTGGCTATCGCCATCTTAAACAAGTATGCTGCTTTGGAAAATGTCGAGGGTGATGGACTTTTCGTGAATGTGGCATGAACAGCCAGGTTTCTGACACCAAGACTGGTTCTAATGTATAAAAGGGGTACGTCAGGTTACAAGTGATCAGTTGTGATAAGGTACTGTTTAGTCAGAGGCACAGACAGACGTTTCTACGACAAACATTGAGAAATCAGAAGAGTGTGTTGCCTCGCTAGTGCCAAAATCAAGGATATCTCGGAGAGGGTGCAGAATGTTCTCAAATGGGAGAGGGACCAGCAGGAGGTCATGTGCACAGTGGAACTAATGATTTACGAAGGGAAAAGGATAACAGTCAGAATGTGGAATGTAAGAGGTTCGGCAGTAATTTAAAATAAGGAGATTGGAGGGAGTGATTTTGGATTACTCTCGCTGCCACGAGCGAGTGAGTGGAGGAATGGGAGGATAGAGGCTGAGGAGCTGGTGTTACAAAGAAGGATACACACTTTGGTATCATTGGTATCTCTGCTGGAGTAGAAGTGACCTGTATAAGGAAGATGGATTGAACAAGAATTAAAAGGGGACTATTACACTGGCAGGGAGATTTTCTCGAGTTGCCCAGGAAGATTTAAACTAATAAGGTTGTGGAGTGTTGGGAATTCGGGCAGTGTGTGGGACCCAGGGAGATAGTGAGGTTCGAGATTAGTCTGATGTTGATGCATTTGCAAAATGGAGGAGGTTAAACAGTCAACGCAGTCAAGAGCAAAGCAGAGAACGAGATAGAACTGAGAAATTAAACTAAGTTTATTACAATACAAGCGGACAACAGGGAAGGCAGATGAACTTCGAGATGGTTAGGAAGATGGAATACGGATGTCGTAGCATTTAGAAAGACATGGCTCAGGGCAGGACAGAACTGGCAGCTTATTGCTGTAGAATACAAAGGCTGTCGTAAGGAAAGAAAGGGAGCTAAGAAAAGAGGGAATTTGTGTTTTTGATAGTAGTTAACATTACAGCTGTAATTAGACAGGATATTCCTGTGATTATGTCCAGGGAAGATATTCATGTGGAACCGAGAAATAAGAAAATGATGGTAAGTGGGAAGTCGAAACAAAATTCGAAAGAAGCTATCAGTTATCTGTCAGAATAATACAGTGGTAATAGTAGGGGATTTTAACGTTTCAAACACAGTCTGGGACAGCCAGAGTGTTAAGGGTTGAGCTGGAGAGGAAATTGCTAAGTGTGCACATAAAAAGTTTCTGATTCAGTATGCAGATGTAGATACTCGTGCAGGCTCAAAGCTTGACTTGCTCTCACGAAATAAGGCAGGCCAGGAGACTGAAGTGTCAGTGGGGGCCAGCCCATAAATCTATTAGTTTAAAAATTGGCCAATTTTGAAAGTACCTGGCAAGAACTTTCAAGAGTTGTCTGCAAGGAAATGTTTGTAGGTGAAGCGATGGTTAGAAAATGGGAAGCCTTCAAAAATGAGATAACAAGGGTCCAGACATGGTATGTTCTTGTTCGGCTGAAAGGCAAGACTGGTAGGTGTAGAAATGCTGGATGATGGGAAAAATTGAGGTTTTGGTAAAAAGAAGGATGCATATGTCAGGGATAGATAGCAGAGATCAAGCCAATACTTACAGGAGTATGAGGGGAGTTGGAGTATACTTAAGAGGGAATGGATGTAGGTTTGCTTGCTGAGCTAGAAGGTTCATTTTCAGACATTTCGTCACCATACAAGGTAACATATTCCATAAGTCTCAGAATGAAACACTGGTGTTTTCGCACTAGTGTTTTCTCTGGCTTTCGAATTTGTTTGAATTTCCTTGGGTGGGTGCTGTCATTTCCTGTGGTGACATCATTTCCTAGAGTAATGTCATTTCCTTTTTTTAAGGTTTGGTAAATCTTCTCAAAACTCGTTAACTTAAGAGGGAATCGGCAGGGCAAAAAGCGGACGTGAGATATCTTCGGCAGAAAGTGTTCAGGAGAATCCTAATGGATTTCATAAGTATATTAAGGACAGAATTGTAACGCAGGAGAAAATAGGACTCCTGAAGCAGCATTTGGCAGCCTGTCTGTGGAAATGCAGGAGATGTGAGCAATAGTAAACAAGCATTTTGCATCTTTGTTTACTACGCAGAAAGGCATGGTTGATACAGAATGTTGGAAAACAGATGCTGACATCTTGAAAAATGCCGAGATTGCATGAGACGTGATGCTGGATATCTTAAAAATCATGAGGTTGGATAAATCCCCAGGACCTAATGAGGTGTCCTCTCAATCTCTTTGGGAAGCGAGGGAACTGATTGCCAGGGGACTTGCCGAGAAATTTGTATCAATTAAAATTGGGTGAGGCGCTGGAAGACTGGTGGTTGGCGAACATAGTGCCACTATTTAAGAAAGGTGAGAAGGAAAAGCCAGGGCAGTGTAGACTAGTGAGCCTGACATTGGTGGTGGGCAAGTTGTGAGAGTGAATCTGCAGGGATAGGATTTGCATGTATTTGGAATGGCAAGGACTGTTTGGGGCAGTTGACATGCCTTTGTACATGCGCTATCATGTCTCACCAACTTAACTGAGTTTTTTGAAGAAGTATCAAAGTGGATTGATGAGGCAGAACAGTGGACGTGATCGATATGGACTTCAGGAAGGTGTTCAAACTGGTTTGTCATGATAGACAAATTCGTAAGGTTAGCTGGCATTGAACTCAGGGAGACCCAGCTATTTGGATACAAAACTGGCTTAGAGGTGGAAGACAGAGAGTGGTGGTGTTGGCTCGCTTTTCAGACTGGAGGCCTGTGACCAGTGGTGTGAGTGGAATTGATGCTAGATTCACAGCTTTTTGTCATTGATATAAATGGTTTGAAATTAACAACTTACATTCTAGTTCGTAAGTTTGCAGATGACACCAAATATAAAGTGAGATTTGACAGAGAAGAAGGTTGATCACATGAGCCAATGATCCGAGGAGTCCCAGATAGAGTTTAATTTAGATGAATATGAGGTGCTACACTTTGAAAGGCAAATCGGAGCAGGAAATATACAGTTATTGATAAGGTCCTGGGCTTTGTTGCTGAACAAAGAGACCATACAGTGCAAGATCATAGATCATTGAAAATGATTTCTGAGATAGAGAGGTTGGTGAAGACGATGTTTGGTATACTCTGCTTTATTGATCAGAGCATTGAGTCCAGGAATGGGAGATCATATTGTGGCTGTGCAGGACATTGGTTAGGCTATGTTTAGAATATTGTGTGCAGTTTTATTCTCCCTCCAAGAATGTTAGAAAATTTGAAAAGTTTCAGAAAAAATGTTGCCAGGGTTGGAATATTGGAAGTATAGGAATAGGCTGAATATGCTGGGGCTGTTTCCCCTGGAGTATCGTAGGCTGATGTGTAACCTTATGCAAGTTTATGAAATCGTGAGAGGCATTGAAAGAATTAATAGAGAGAGTCTTTTTCTCTGTTATGGAGGAGTCTAGAACTAGAGGGGATAGGTTTACAGTGAGAGGGGATAAATTTAAAAGGAATTGAATGGGCACCTATTTCATGGTGCGGTTGTGGAATGAATTACCAGAAGAAGTGGTGGTGGCTGGGACAATTACATAATTTAAAAGGTATCTGGATGGGTACATAAATGGAAAGAGTTGAGAGGGGTACATGGGCAAATGATACTGGATTAATTTAGGTTTTGTGTTCGGCATGGATAATTTAGACTATAGTGTCTGTTTCCGTGCAATACTACTCCATGTGTCTAACCATGGCCAGAGTGCTAAGAACAAGCGAACAAATGTTCCATAGCAGTTGAGTATCAACACTTTAAATTTGACTTCGCTTTTTGAAATAAATCCATGCCTTTTTGTTGCAATTATAGCGTTTTGTTTGCAAGGAGAAATCTAAGATGGCGTTTTGAGTTCAGTGACCCATGTTCAGATGAAGATGTTCTGATGAAGCATGATTCCATTCACCCTGTTTCTCTCTCCACAGATACTACAATACTTGTTAGGTGTTGTGGTTCTGTTCGCCGAGCTGGAAGTTTTTGTTGCAAATGTTTCGTCCCCTGGCTAGGCGACATCATCAGTGCTTGGGAGCCTCCTGCGAAGCGCTTCTTTGATGTTTCCTCCGGTGTTTATAGTGGTCTGTCCCTGCCGCTTCCAGTTGTCAGTTTCAGCTGTCCGCTGTAGTGGTTGGTATATTGGGTCCAGGTCGATGTGTTTGTTGATGGAGTTTGTGGGTGAATGCCATGCCTCTAGGAATTCCCTGGCTGTTCTCTGTCTGGCTTGTCCTATGATATTAGTGTTGTCCCAGTCGAGTTCATGTTGCTTGTTGTCTGCGTGTGTGGCTACTAAGGATAGCTGGTCGTGTCGTTTCGTGGCTAGTTGATGTTCATGTATGCGGATTGTTAGCTGTCTTCCTGTTTGTCCTATATAGTGTTTAGTGCAGTCCTTGCAAGGTATTTTGTACACTACATTAGTTTTGCTCATGTTGGGTATCGGGTCCTTCGTTCTGGTGAGTTGTTGTCTGAGCGTGGTGTTGATTTGTGTGCCGTTATGAGTCCTCGGGGTCGCAGTAGTCTGGCTGTCAGTTCTGAGATGCTCCTGATGTCTGGTAGTGTGGCTAGTCCTTTTGGTTGTGGTATGTCCTCGTTCCGTGGTCTTTCTCTTAGGCATCTGTTGATGAAGTTGCGCGGGTATCCATTTTTGGCGAATACCTTGTATAGGTGTTCCTCTTCTTTTTGCAGTTCTGGTGTACTGCAGTGTGTTGTGGCCCTTTTGAATAGTGTCCTGATGCAGCTTCGTTTGTGTGTGTTGGGGTGGTTACTTTCATAGTCTAGGACTTGGTCTGTGTGTGTGGCTTTCCTGTATACCCTTGTAGTGAATTCTCTGTACCATTGTACAAAGAACACCCAATGGAGAATTCACTACAAGTTGTGAATTGGAGCTGTTTCAGTTTATATATCAAAGTAGTGAATTGGAGCTGTTTCAGTTTATATATAAAAGTTGTGAATTGGAGCTGTTCCAGTTTATGTGTATAGATATTATTTTGTGTTGGAGCTGCTCCAGGTGATATATAAATATAGTTGTGTACTGGAGCCGTTGCTGTTTATATGTAAGTATTAGTGTATTTTGAAGGTGTGCCTGCATCCTTCCTAGCAGCAATACTATATCTGATGAGTGGATCGGCTGCTGAGCCCCCACAGTGCTGTGGGATGTATTTGCTGTTCCAGCGCCCGGCAGTGGGACGGCAACAAACAGCAACACTTTATACGTGTTTGTGGTTGATGGAATGCTTTGGACAGTACAGCCGGTCTCTGGTTATTGTGGGGCAGAACACACATTCTGAAGAGCATCAGGGAAGATAGAGAGAGTGAGGGAGAGGGCTAAAGATTGTAATAGGGAGAGAATTCAACGGAGGATAAATGGTATCGGATTAAATAGACAATAATTAGTAAAGGATTACACAGAGAAAAATAACGGGAGGGTTACACAGAGGATATGGAAATCGGCTTCCGTACAACGTCATCGAAAAGGTTCAAATGGAGTTTCGAATATAACTGTTGGTGGAAAGTGTTAATTACAGGAAAAGGGAGAGGAATTGTTCTCAAGCAGCAGGAAAACGGTTAAATAGAGAGTTCAATAGAAGGCAATAGAGAGGGTAAAATGGAGTATAATAGAGAGAAAATTGAAAACAAAGCAACTGGGATACGGTTGAACGCAGAAAAGGGGAAGAATCTAATATTAAGAAATAGGGGGAGAACTAAATAGAGAGCAATGAGGTGAGGGTTGAATACATGAGAGCAGGAAGAGGATTCAGTGCAGGGGAAGAGGAGAATTTAAATGCAGAATGTACTGGGTTAAACAGAAAGCAGTAGTGAGAGGGTTAATTAGAGAACAATAGGGAGTAACCTGAATGCAGAGATTGTCAAAGTTTGTGATGGGTAGGGTTTAAATTTAGCAGGGTCAGTGGAGAGTAGTTATGAGAGCATTAAATGTCAAGTAATAGGGGCATAATTAAATAGCGAAAAATGGAGAGGATTAAAAACAGGGTAAGAGGGAGGTGCTTTGATAGAGGGGAATAGAGAGGATTAAACATCGGAGAAGACAGGATTAAGTGAAGAGTTATTAGGGTTGTACTCATAGCAGACTAAGAAGAAGAGGATTACTTACAGCGCAGGGAATAGAGAGGACTGAATGCAGATAAAGTCTTAAATATAGAGTAATAGGGAAAGTTTCAAATACAGAGAGAGAAGATGAAAGAGAAATCAGGAGAAATTTAAACAATGGGGAAGAGTGTGGGTTACATACAAGGGAACAGCGATATAAGTAAATGCAAATTAACAGGGAAAGGTTTGCATACAGAGAAATATAAATGCTTAAATATAGGGACATTGAGTGGCAAAATGCAGGGCAATAGCAATGAATAAATACAGGGAAATAGAGACTATTTCTCGCTTTAATCAATTTGACGGCAGTGGTGGTGATGGGCACAGTCCTCTCTTCAAATTTCCAGACATCAACATTGAGTCTTGGCTCTCACTGCGTCCATTCCCACAAACAATTGCCTCCGTGTTGCACTGTCTCCCGGGACTACCTCTTCTCATCTCACCGACTGCTCACTCATTCCCATTCCAGTTGTCATTACACACCATACAACCCTACTCCTCGAGCCTTCCCTTTCCCTCCTATCTTTGCTTTATCATGTCGAACAGTGTGGACTGACGTTATGCCCTTCTGCTTTTCTTGTGCTCAGGAGTAGGAATGAAAGGCCTTCTGCTCTTCTTCTTTACCAATTCAGAATGAGCAAAAGTGCCTCCTCTACTTCCGCTGCATCGTTCTCAAGAAGAGTTTTTTTTATAATTTCGTCACAGGATGAGGGCATCGCTGGCCAGCACCAGCATTGATTGCCATCCAAAATTACTTTGAGCGCTGTTAAGTGTCAACCACGTTGTTGTACGTCTGGAGACATGTGCACTTCTGACCGAGTAAGGATGCAGATTCCCCCCTCTGAAATGCATGAACTCATTAACAAGCGACTTGAATTCATCATTCGACTCTTAAATTTTCAATAGTCATTGTGTTTAAACTTTATCATCTTCCACAGCGATATTTGAACTTGAGTGTCCAGAACTTGATTTGGTTGCCTGCCTGAATAGAGAGCGATAATTCTGCTAAGCCATCACCTTTATCTCACTGAAGATCTCGTCCTGTGTAACAGGCCCGAGAAGGGGCTGAATAAAAGCTGAAGGAACTGTTAATGCTCTTAATCAGAAGCAAAAGCTAATTCTTGGAAGAAATCAGCACATCTGCCAGCATCTATGCAAATAAATCAGAGCTGAATGGCCTCCTGTACCAGAGTAACAGGCCGGAGTAGAGCTGAATGGCCAACCTTTTCCAGTGGGGTAGACTGGAGAAGGCACTGAATAGCCTCATCCTGTTCGTGTGGGACAGAGTAGAGAAGGAGTTGAATGGCCTCTTTCCATCCCAGTATTGTTGGGTCTGTTTATGCCAACAGCAGACTCATTCATCATTGAAAACTAAGCAATGCTTTATCCCCTGAATTTAATAAAAAAATCAGTCCGTGAAATGTCTAAGTCTCTGCCTATTTGTTCTCCATATGTTCATGTGCATTTTACCTCTTTAACTAGTGAAATAGGCAGGCAAATGGCAGATAATGTTGGAAGTAAGAACGCTTCATTCTTTTCGGTGGAGATAATATAAATTAAGTGGCTGAATTCTGGTGGGGACTTAACATCAAGACTTGGAGGTGTACACTTTTTTTTGGAAAGTTACTGGGAAGGTTGAGAAGGTTTGTCAAAAATACGCCGTCCAAAGTCGAATGGAATGCAAAGGAGAGTGAATTGTTATTTAACCTGTATAAATCACCGCTTCAGACACAGTTGGAGGACACAGCCCAGATTTGAACTCTTGAATATCATATGACTTGCATGCGTTAAACCTGAGCTCTGCCCATTCATTCACACCGAATTTTAGGTAGGATGTCAATGCAGTGGATACTTCGAAATGGCACGTTTTCTCAATATTTCTACTGCTGTTTCACAGCACCAGGGATCGGGGTTTGATTCTCACCTCGGGAGACTATCTGTGCACGTTCTCGCCATGTTTGCGTGGGTTTTCTCTGGGTGTTCTGGTTTTCTCCCACAATCCAAAATATATGCAGGTCAGAAAAATGAGCCAGGCTGAGCTGCTCATGGTGTTCAAGGATGTGTAGGTTAGGTATATTCGTCATGGGTAAGTATAGGGCAGGGGAGTGTGGCTGGGTGGTTTACACTTCAGAGGGTAAGCATGGACTTGTTAGGCTGACGGGTCTAATTCCACACTTTAGGGATCGTATTCTAGGCTGGGAGAGGCGGTTTGTAGTCATGGGAACTAAATAACAGGACATTAAGCCCCCGTGAGCAGGTCACAGCATTCAGTGCCTGATTTGTGTTTGTGCCTTATCCCTTACTAACTAGGCTTAAGAAAAAGAAATATATCCCAGATATAAAATTAACATCTAATCCAGCATCCACTGCCCTTTGTGGAAGAGGCTTCCCACCATCCAATACCCTTTCTGTGTAGCAGTGCTTCCTAACATCTCTCCTGAACACATTGGTCCTGCATTGCAGACTATATACCTTTGTGTTTGAATCCTCATACAGTGGATATCCTTATAAACCCTAGCTTCCAAGTTCTGGGGAAAGGTGGCCTAATTTATACTCTCCCACATTAATGGTTGGAGAACCGTAAAGACCTTCTTTTTGGCTCCCTCAGACTTGCAGTAAATAGCCAAGGGGAACACGAAGCGGATCTTTATTCTCTAAGGTCCTCTAAATGTGAGAGAGAAATGGGGACAACTGTCAAAACGACAGAAAAGCGTGCAGAATCTACTCCAAGTGCAGACCATGGGTGTCAATGCCACGGAGGATTTGCAGGAGGTGAACAGCCAGAAAGCCTCACTCTTTACCTCCGAAGCCATCAAGATAATCTCCCGGTTCGGGGTCCACACTGTGGAACAGTTCGGGACGCGCTAACGTTTGGTCTTCGAGAAATTGCACAGGGAGAGCTGGATGCTCAGCAGCCTGAAAGAGAGAAAAATCACTCTGTAACATTATCTCAGCCTGACATCCTGAGGATAAGCAAAACCCTTTGCGCCATGTTACATGACATGAATCTCACAGATAGCGCAGCTTCCGGTCATTACTTCCAATTGTGTAGGTTTAAAATGACAACATGCGGGAGAAGCTGGACCAGCCGCTATCTCTGGAGATGCTGACCAAGGCTCTCGACTCCTTAGAAAACAGAGAGCCTCGCAGAAGTGATAGCTTACCAGCCAGAGTTGTATTCGACTCTGTGGGAGTTGATTGGCCAGGTCCTGGTGAAAGTGGACAACAGGGAAATTGAGATGTTGAATATCTGTCTCAGTGAGCGGCCACTGTCAGAAACTGTGCATTTGTAAATAAAGGGTGATTAATGACAAGATGCTAGACTCTGAGCATCGATTTCACTCCCAGACATTGTTGGCGCCAATGTGCATCAGAATCTTGGGTTCTTCATGTTCCACACTTTCCCACTCCAGCCCCTGTCCCACTCCAGCAAACCCCACACACCAAGATGTCCTTAGGTTGTTCTGTGATATTCTTAACCCTCGGCACTGTTGAGACTATATACCATCCTGGACTCTGGCTAGTTAAAACTGATGATTTTGAAAGAGTCAGTCAGTCATGTTAGCTTTGTGCATGCTGCCATTTGAAGTTAACACAACACCGAATTAACTTTATAAATAAGGGAAAAAAGAAACAGAAAGTAAATACTGGAGAGCTGGGGCTCAGTGTCCATTTGAATGCAGCATTTATTCACCAGATTGATAGCTGGACAACAAGGGTTCAATTGTGAGCGACTGAGATGACGCAAACCCTGTGGTTCAATTCCTTGATTTAAAAGGATTTTAGATGAGTAAAGTTTTCCAAGAATCATGGAAACGTCTGGCGATGAATGGACCGAAAGGCTTCTTGTTGCCTCTTGCTTTAGGATGAGAAAAATCGCCTGAAATTTTGTCGATGGCATGAAACCATTCCAAGACTGAAATGAATGAACAAAGCCTCACATTTCTCTCCATTATACTGCAAGACTCTTTTGTCCTCCTGTACTCACTGAACCTGCCCTTGCCCTTCTCAGCGCTCCTACATCCTCCTTTGCTTTTTACTGTCAACTTAATATTGTATTATGATCAAAGGTAATGCATGATCCCATTATCTAAGTCATTGATAGAGATTATCAATGTCAGTATCGCAAGAAAAGATCATTGTGTCACTCGCTAATACCAGCCTGACATTATGGTAGTGACATATTTACTCCTGCTCTGTTTTTTCTCCTCTATCAGTCCTCACACCAAGTCCCATTTCCCCACCTCAACGGGCCTATTTGAAAACATTGACCCCACTCAATCATTTCCAGAATTGTACATTTCTACATCCTTGTGTTTGCAAATCCCTCCTTGGCCTCACTCCTCCATCTCGCTTGAAACTGTTCTATCCCATCATCCGTAAGATGTTAGGTTTCTTCTCTGGACATGTGCAATACACTGCAGGTGACAGAGAATAACTCATCCCGACGTCTTGCTTTAGGGATCATGTGTGATACAGAGTTAGCTCTGAGACATGTCCGGGGCGCTCTTACCTTGGTAGCAGGTTCTGTATTGATTGGAGCTTATGTAACATTTGAGGGCATTTTTCATTGAGTTATTTTTACCTGGTTCAATTATTGCCTTGTGTGGAGAAATTATGTTCGAATCAGACACTGCCTGTGCACAAGGATAGGAATTGCTTTGCGATGATGTATTCATTGAAACCGACAGAAACCATTAACCAACGATGATCCCTTCACAGAATGCTCGCTGATAACCAAGGAAAATACATCCCAGTGTTGAAGAGAACGTTTCTCAGAGAGACACTCAACAACTGGGATTTAATTTCCAAATGTTCAAAGTCAAGGTGAGGACATCACTGAAATGATATGAGAATTCGATAGATATATTCGTATAAACTACAGTTGTAAAAATAATCTGTGGCCACTGGGAGTTAACTCACCGCTGTCACCTGTTTGTTCAAATTCTTAAATAAATGAAGTGAAACACATTGTAATGTAACTGTCCCCCAGGCGATGCCAACAGGTATAAATGAAAGGCTTTGAGATTACATCACCTCGCATTGAGTACAGAGAGATTGCCTGCGCACAGAGATTCAGGCAGAAAATGACATTTTCACTTTATTACTTTCGGAAATTATTTTTTATGACCCTTGCGATTGTAACAATCCCCGGTAAGTGCGGTACACCATTGAAATTGTGTCAATCTGTCTGATGGTGGGCTTCGGGTTCACTCTGTCACTGACAATGATATATAGATAGGTTGTGCCCAAAATTCACACAATGACAGGAGCTTGGTAATTTATCATCAGATTACAGGGACCCTATGGAAACCGTGTCATCGCAGATTCCTCAGGAATTGCTTGAGATATTATTCATCTCTCCTGAAAACCTTCAAGAATTGCCCATTTCAATCGTAGACTACGGAGAGTTTCAATGGAATTAAGGCAAGGAATCACTTTGGAAACAGAGAGCGGTGATATTCTATGCAGAGAGTGCAATATTAGTGAGTTTGTGTTTGGTTCTGGTGTTGAAGTGAATAAGCAGTGGGCTTCTCTGTGCATCTAAAGTTTATAGTTACCTTGGATTTATTTGTGTAGTTGCTGCAGTTTCTTTTAAATATTGCGTTTGAAGCTTGGCGATGGGCTGAATGGTTTTGTGTGCGAATGAGCTTTTGTTAAGTTTTGATGGTTGCAACCCAACATGGCATTAATGGGGCCTCAAAACTTTGTAGGTGAGTTCTGGAATTTTCAATTAAGGAAGAAATCCTTACTGAGAAAGCTTTACTTTCAATTTTATCATTTTTATCATTTAGTTTTGTTGCTGTAAGACCTTGGAACTGAGTGGCTGCATAGACCTGTGCCCATGCAAACGAAACGAGACTTTTCGTAAATGGCATTACCTTGGAGTGAAAGTTTTGTGTTAGCCACAGACTGTAGTGTTGTGACCAAAGAAAAGCTCTGAAGATTTTTTTTTTTTTAAGCAGAGTATATTGATGCTCATATGTGCGGTAGCTCCAGTAAGAAATTGACTGCAATTCCAGTTGAGAATTGGCAGTCAAAGGTCATTTTGCCAAGTGATAGAAACGACGATTCTGGTGTGAATATGTTTTGAGGGCTGTTTTGTTTGAACGGAACTGGGAGTCGGGTTTTGTGTAAAATGTGAAAATCGTGGCCTTTCGTTTCATATATGCATTGTTTTGAGATTAATGACAATTATACTTCTGCTGTGTGCTCATTGCCTTTAAATCTGCTTTATAAGTACGTAGTTCTCTTTATTCTGTTTTACCGTCATTTCTTGAGCAATAAATTTCATTTTTTAAAGGATGTAATATTTGCAGCATTGTGTGTTTACGATACAGCAAGAGATCACTTTGTTAAATCAACACAAACAAGGTCATGTGTCATCAGCTTGGATTTCTGTCAAGTATCGAGGTGTGCTCTGTAATTAATCATCTGATATCAAAACAGAAGGGAGTCTGTTAAACACTTAGACTGTCTGAAACTGATAAACTACTCCCAAACCTCAAATAAATTGTGCCCAAACTATATCCGTTCAGATCCATCATATGCCACAGATCCCGATCAGAGATTCACATTGAGATGTAATTGCATATTATTCCTACCAACATTACTACTCTCTCACTGCGCACCAGCGCCAACAACAAAAAAAAATACCGCACACCTTCCCGACCTGTAACACTGGAACTACATAAGGCACTGGCTGGCTCCCTGCTGCGGTTTTGTGCACAGTGCTGGTTATGAGACAGCAGTGAGAACTGAATTGCACTGAGGAGAGTATAGAAGAGATTTACAAGAAAAAAGATAGTGTTTGGGTCAACTCTTAAACAGAGTGGAATGAGAATTGACGTGATTGAGATGTAGAAAATAAGGAGGTTCTTGAATGGAGACTTATCTCCCCAAACGCAGGACCATTTATCAGGAGACGCAGAGAATGAATAATTGATGGAAGCTATGTAGGGGACATGAGGCGTACAATTTCATTCAGAAGCTGACGGTGCATTTGGAATTCTCTTTCCAGTTTGGATAGTGGCGTGAAGTGGCAACCCTCAACCATTTGAAAGGGAACTTGGATCTGCACCTGAGGTGTAAAAACCTTCAACGCTGTGGACCAGGTGCTGCAAAATGGGATCAGAGCAGGTAGCCAGTTTACTCAATTGATGCAGACATGAATAACCTCTTTCAGTGCCATAACTTTCCTGTAGTTCTGTGGGACTGAAGAAAGACTAAGGAGTGTTAAAGTGGATTCGCTCGGTGGGCAGAATTGGCTGTTGCTGCGTTGTCCATTTCCAACATTTTAAAACTGCGAAGTGTTAAATTGAATTTCAGATGACTGTGGCTAATTTCCAGTTGTTTTCCTGAAGAAGTTTTTGTGGCTTCATATTTTTTACACTGCATGAAGCAGTTTTGCCTGAGGAGGATTATTGCGAACTACGTTTAGAAGATAAGAATGAATCAATTCATTAGGTTAATATTGCTTACCTTATTTAGACATTCTCATTACAAAATAAAGTTTTTAAAAAAAGAACGTATTATGAAATCTTGTTCTGTCTACTAACTGCTGAGTATTTGTATTATCACTTCCCATGTTAATTGCACCTGACATGATTAGAGCACAATAGAGAGTCAGAGACACCTGATTATTTTTTAACGTCTTATTTTATTACACAATGGATTGGATCCGCAAAATTCGGAATTTGTAGTAGTGAGCTGTCTGTTTTGTTTTGCATTATGTCACTTATTCAAAAAGTTTCAAAAAGCCTATCTCCAAGACAATTTCAGTCAGACAATGCAGATAACGCAATAAAATAGGCACATCTACTGATTTGCATTTGGCATTATCTGTTCACTGAATGTACAAGCAAAAATGGAACACTTTCTAAATAAGACAAGGAATTGTTCACTTCCCAAAACAAACTCTACAGGATTCAGTGAGTTAATAGATCCTCATTTTATCATCACAGATTGCGGTTTGTCCCTTCAATGATGAAACCAAACTTTCTCGTTTCTGTTCGCATCCTCCGTTAAACCATTCCATCTTCACAAGTGCAACAACTCATATTTTTGCAGATCAGAACATTCCAGGCAAACCTATATGGAGGACGAGAAAAGACTGTGGCTGTAAGAGCTGCTCCCTTAGTTGAGGTATTTTACGTGTCAGAGCTGACTTTCACGAATTCCTGGAAGATTATTAATTTGCAAGTAGGTGCACTGCTTTGGATAATTGGGGAAAATAAATATCAAAGCCAGGCAATAAGAAGGACGTTAGACAAAGTTGGAGACCACATGGTCAGCCAGAGGGAAATGGAGAGAGAGAGAGAGAGAGAGAGAAACTATTACTGCTGTCTGAGACCGCAGTGAATCTGCACAGCTCCTGTCTTTGTTGTTTGAGTCCCTGTGTTTCTGGTCATCAGAGTGTACCTGGGAAAGCAAACCCAGCAAAAATCACAGCTGCCCTTGGAGGAACTTGTGTGTAAGAGATCACAGCACAGGAGCAGATGAGAGCATAGTTTTTAAGTATAATTTTCCTGCCTTTTTTGTGTCAGTCTACAACAGCAAGTGGAGCGAGTTCATTCTTGGGTATTTGTTTTATTTAGGTCTGCCTCTTGAGTAAAGTATAAAAGTATAAGTCATTGGCAATACTTTAGCCCGGAGAAGTGTCTTTTAGAGCTCTAGGGCTGTGGTATTGTCTGGGTCTGTAGATTATTGAGGTGCAAAGATGACTTTTAGTGGACTGATAAACTCTTCCTAGGAAAGCTTCTATTTACTGAAAATTATGTCTACAGTAAGTGTGTTTGATTTTGAATCCTATTAACTCGATTGGAGAAGCAGTAAGAGGTAAAGGGGTATTTACAGGAGGTAGGGAATGTGATGGCTAGCATTTACAGTAGGAGGGGAAAACCGCAGATATAATGATGTAGATGGGTCAGCTCCAAGAAAGGTTGGACAGAGAGGTGGATCGTGCAGGAGTCTCCGGTGGCTATCGCCATCTTAAACAAGTATGCAGCTTTGGAAAATGTCGGGGGTGATGGACTCTTCGAGAATGTGGCATGAACTACCAGGTTTCTGACACCAAAACTGACTCTAATATATAACAGGGGCATGCCAGGTTACAAGTGATCAATTGTGATAAGGCACTGTCCAGTCAGAGGCATAAACAGACATTTCTACGACAAACATTGAGAAACCAAAATGGAATGTTGCCTCGCTGGTGCCAAGATCAAGGATGTCTTGGAGAGGGTGCAGAATACTCTCAAAGGGGAGAGGGACCAGCAGGAAGTCATGTGCACAGTGGAACTAATGACATACGAAGGGAAAAGAATAAAATTCAGAATGTGAAATATAAGAAGTTCGGCAGTCATTTAAAAGGAGGTGCTTGGGGGAATGATTTTGGATTACTTTCGGTGCAATACAAGCGGACCAACGGGGAAGGCAGATGAACGTCGGGATAGTGAGGAAGTTGGAATAGGATATCATAGCAAATTATAAAGACGTGGCTCAGGGGAGGACAGGACTGACAGCTTAATGCTGTCGAAAGGAAAGAAACGGAGCAAAGAGGAGAGGGAATTTGTGTTTTTGATAATGGATAACATTACAGCTGTAATTAGACAGGATATTCCTGAGATTATGTCCAGGGAAGATATTTGTGTGGAACTGAGAAATAAGAAAACGATTAGCATCTTATTGCGATTGTATTATTGACCCGCGAATGGTAAGTGGGAAGTCGACAAAAAAATTCGTAAGGAGATATCAGTTATCTGTAAGAATAATAGGGTGGTAATAGTAGGGAATGTTAACGTTTCAAACATAGTCTGGGACTGCAGAATGTTAAGGGTTGAGATGGAGAGGAAATTGTTAAGTGTGTAGGATAAAATTTTCTGATTCACTAAGCAGATGTAGGTATTGGTGCAGTCTCAAACGTTGACTTACTCTCAGGAAATAAGGCAGGCCAGGTGACTGAGGCGTCACTGGAGAGCACGTTGTGGCAAGCGAACATAAATATATCAGTTTAAAAAGTGGCCAATTTTTAAAGTACCTGGCAAGAACTTTCAAAAGCTGACTTCAGGGAGATGTTCGAAGGTGAAGCGATGGTAAGAAAATGAGATGCCTTCGAAAATGAGATAGCAAGGGTCCAGAGACAGTATGTTCTTGTTAGGCTGAAAGGCAAGACTGAAAGGTGCAGGAATGCTGTATGATGGGAAAAATCGCGGTTTTGGTAAAAAGAAGGACGCATATGTCAGGGATAGACAGCAGAGATCGAGTCAATACTGACAAGAGCATGAGGGGAGCAGGAGAAGACTTAAGAGGGAATGGATGTAGGTTTGCTCGCTGAGCTGGAAGATTCATTTTCAGACATAGAGTCATAGAGTGATAGAGATGTTCAGCATGGAAACGCACCCTTCAGTCCAACCTGTCCACTCCAAACAGATATCCCAACCCAATCTAGTCCCACCTGCCAGAACCCGGCCTATATCCCTCCAAACCCTTCCTATTCATGTACCCATCCAAATGCCTCTTAAATGTTGCAATTGTACCAGCCTCCACCACATTCTCTGGCAGCTCATACCATCCACGTACCACACGCTGCGTGGAAAGGTTGCCCCTTAGGTCTCGTTTATATCTTTCCCCTCACAGACTAAACCTATTCCCTCTAGTTCTGGACTCCCCGATCCCAGGGAAAAGACTTTGTCTATTTATCCTATCCATGCCACTCAATTTTGTAAACCTCTATAGGGTCACACCTCAGCCTCCGACAGGTAAAACAGCCCCAGCCTGCTCAGCCTCTCCCTATAGCTCAAATCCTCCAACCCTGGCAACATCCTTGTAAATCTTTTCTGAACCCTTGCAAGTTTCAAAACATCTTTCCGATAGGAAGGATACCAGAATTGCACGCAATATTCCAACAGTGGCCTAACCACTGTCCTGTACAGCCACAACATGACCTCCCAACTCCTGTACTCAATACTCTGACCAATAAAGGAAAGCATACCAAACGCTTTCTTCTCTACCCTATCTACCTGTGACTCCACTTTCGAGGAGCTATGAACCTGCACTCCAAGGCCTCTTTGTTCAGCAACACTCCCGAGGACTTTACCATTAAGTGTATAAGTCCTACTAAGATTTGCTTTCCCAAAATGCAGCACCTCGCATTTATCTGAATTAAACTCCATCTGCCACTTCTCAGCCCATTGGCTCATCTGATCAAGATCCTGTTGTAATCTGAGATAACCCTTTTTGCTGTCCACTACACTTCCAATTTTGGTGACATCTGCATACTTGCTAATTATACCTCTTATGCTCGCATCCAAATCATTTATGTCAATGACATAAAGTAGAGGACCCAGCTCCGAGCCTTGTGACACTCCACTGGTCACAGGCCTCCAGTCTGAAAAACAACCCTCCACCACCACCCTCTGTCTTCTACCTTTGAGCCGGTTCTGTATCCGAATGGCTAATTCTCCATTTATTCCATGAGATCTAACCTTGCTAATCAGTCTCCCATGGGGAACCTTGTCGAACGTCTCACTGAAGTCCATATAGATCTCAACCTACTGCTCTGCCTTCATCAATCTTCGTTGTTACTTATTTAAAAAAATTAGAACAAGGTAACATATACAGTGAGCCTTCGAATGAAGCACTGGTGTTGTCTCTGGCGTCCTATTTATATGTTTGATTTTCCTTGGGTGGGTGATGTCATTTCCTGTGGTGACATCATTTCCTATAGTGATGTAATTTCCTGTTTTTGATGAAGGGTTTGTAAATCTTCTCAAAACTCGTTAACCGAAGAGGGAAATCGGCAGGGCAAAAAGTGGACATAAGATAGCTTTGCCAAAAAGGGTTAAGGAGAATCCGAACGTATTTCATAAATATATTAAGGACAGAACTGTAACACAGGAGAAAACAGGACTCCTGAAGCATAATGTCGCAGCCTGTGTGTGGAAATGCAGGTCATGTGAGCAATAGTAAACAAGCATTTTGCATCTTTGTTTACTACGCAGAATGGCATGCTAGATACAGGGCATTGGGAAACAGGTGCTGACATCTTGAAAAATGCCCATTTTGCATCAGAAGCGATGCTGGATATCTTAAAAATCATGAGGTTGGATAAATCCCCAGGACGTGATGAGGTGTCCTTGCAATCTCTTTGGGAAGCTAGGGAAGTGATTGCTGTGGGACTTGGTGAGATATTTTTATCATTGACAGTTGGTGAGGTGCTGGAAGACTAGTGGTTGGCGAACATAGCGCCACTATTTAAAAAAAGGTGAGAGGAAATGCCAGGACAGTATAGAGTGGAAAGCCTGACATTAGTGGTGGGCAAGTTGTGAGAGTGAATCTGCAGGGGCAGGATATATATGTATTTGGAGTGGCAAGGACTGATTAGGGGCAGTTGACATGCCTTTGTACATGTGCTATCATGTCTCACCAATTTAACTGCGTTTTTTGAAGAAGTATCAAAGTGGATTGATGAGGCAGAACAGTGGACGTGATCGATATAGACTTGAGGAAGGTGTTCAAACTGGTTTGCCATGGTAGACAAATTCCTAAGGGTTAGCTGGCATTGAACTCAAGGAGACCCAGCTTTTTGGTACAAAACTGGCTTGTCGGTGGAAGACAGAGGGTGGTGGTGTCGACTCGCTTTTCAGAATGGAGGCCTGTGACCAGTGGTGTGTGAGTGGAATTGATGCTGGATCCACAGCTTTTTGCCATTGACAGAAACGATATGAAATTGACAATTTACATTCTAGTTCGTAAGTTTGCAGATGACACGAAATTTAAAGTGGGATTTGACAAGGGAGAAGGTTGAACAGATGGGCCAATAATCCAAGGAGTCGCAGAGTCGCATTAATTTAGATGAATGTGAGATCCTTCTCATTGAAAGGCTAATCAGAGCAGGACACAGACAGTTATGGGTAAGGTCCTGGGCTTTGTCGCTGAACAAGGAGACCTTGGAGTGCAAGATCATAGATCCTTGAAAATGTTTTCTGAGGTGGAGAGTTCGATGAAGACGATGTTTGGTATACTTTCCTTTATTGATCAGAGCATTCAGTATAGGGATTGGGAGATCATGTTGTGGCTGTGCAGGACATTGGTTAGGCGACGTTTGGAATATTGTGTGCCATTCTAGTCTCCCTCCAAGAATGTTGGAAAATCTGAAAAGGTTCAGAAAAAATATTGCCAGGGTTGGAATATTTGAAGTATAGGGATAGGCTGAATATGTTGGGCTGTTTTCCCTTTGGTCGTTCCAGTTTGTGCTAACGAAGCTACACAATGTCGACTCTCGTCCCAGCTTCCTGCACTATACTCATAGTCGCGAATATTATGATGCTTCAACCGTTCATCCACATGGTTTTTAAAGTTTGTGATATTTCCTTCTTCCACAACTCTCCCAGGCACTGAATTAGCAGACACCCACAAAACACCTCTTCCCTTTAGCCTGAAAGGTATACCCATCCCCACCTCCCGCCATCTGAGAATTGCCTGCCCACCCTTATTTAAACACAGGAGTGAACATCTTCAAATTGGTTCAGGCCATTGGAGGTGTCTCGTTCAAACTCGATATCTGAACCTTCCCACTGACACATTTATGTGCTAAGATCTTATATTGCTATCTGTTCCAACGTCCAGAAGCGTGATCATTAATTTCCAATTTGCATTTTACTTCCTGTTTCTTTCAGTTAACTGCCTGGTGATTTTGGTTCTCGCACGGGGAAAATGTGGTCTCTCTAACTGTACAACGCGTTGCCTGTTGGCTATGGCAACGTCGGATCTACTGTTTGTTCTCACTGACATCATACTGTGGAAACTCAAATTCTTTGACATGCCAACGTGTTTCCTGGATCTCACATTTGTGTGCCGTCCTGTCTATGTCATGGAACGTGCAGCCACAGACTGTTCCGTCTGGTTCACTGTCCTTTTCACCTTTGATCGTTTTGTGGCCATTTGCTGCCTGAAAATGAAGAGAAAATATTGGACAGAAAAAGCCTTGGCTGTGGCTATGGCTGCAACTGGCATTCTGCTCTGTTTAAAAAACATTCCCTTCTATTTTAAGCTTGAACCTTCGAATATAATTAACAATGTTCTGTGGCACTGCCGAATAAAATCAAGTTATTTTACAGATCTCAGGTGGCTGGGATTCAGGTGGTTTGATATAATTTTAACCCCTTTCATCCCATTCGTATTAATTCTGTTGATCAATACTCTGATGGTCAGACACATTTTATTGATCAATCGAGTCCGCAAAAGCCTGAGGGTTCAGAGGAATGGAGAGAGGCACAAAGACACAGAGATGGAGAATCGGAGGAGGTCAGTGATTTCCCTCTTCACCATATCCATTAGCTTCATACTTCTGTGGACAGTACATGGTTCAAACGTCTTGTACTTTAGCATTAAAGGAACATATCGTTGGAACTCCAGTTCTATAAAGGATTTTACATACATTGCAGAAATGCTGAGGGTTTTAAGCTGCAGCACGAACACATTATTTTGTGCAGTGACTCTGTCCAAGTTCAGAGCAAAGTTCAAGAATGCGGTGCAACAATTGATTACGTAACTTCTTCACTTAATGACTCAGCAAAAGAACTGGGGCGGTCCCCAGGCATCAGCAGTTTTCCCAGTGCAGGAATTGCATATGTGCAGACAGAATTTCATCAGCACAATCACATGAATTTTGTTGAACACCCTGCAGTGGATGGCGAGGGGCGAAGCAATATGGGTCAACATTCACCACGCTCAGGTCCAAGCTGCTCTCCTTGATTGACCGACGGATTGACACACATGGAGACACACAGACAATGAGGAACAGTAGGCCTTTCAGCCCTTCTAAACAGGTCCACACGTTATTCCAGAGCATCATAGCTCATGCAATTCTAAATTGTAATCCACATTCCTGTCTGCTGTGGATAATGATATCAATCTCCCAGGCTGAACAAGAATCCATCCACCTCAACTTTAAGGAGTATTAGAAGACATAAC
This sequence comes from Chiloscyllium plagiosum, assembly GCF_037043375.1. Taxonomy (NCBI): domain Eukaryota; kingdom Metazoa; phylum Chordata; class Chondrichthyes; order Orectolobiformes; family Hemiscylliidae; genus Chiloscyllium; species Chiloscyllium plagiosum. Next base: position 35,007,378 of record NW_028270178.1, read on the forward strand.
AAAGGGACAGCAGGTAAGGGAACAAGAGGTAACTGTCAGGGGCAGTGGAGGTTGGAAAGAGGCTGGAGGAGTGATTCCAAATGATGGACTGGCTTTGAGCGATGGACTCAGCTGGAATATTGATTTTTCACAGACAGCCTGAGAATGAGTGAAAAATTCCGGCAGCAGGGGTTTCTGCATTTCCACTGTAGGGGAGGAGAGGGAGGGACCGGAAAAGTCATTTCTGCACCATGATCATTGTCAGTCTCTGTCTGTTCGCTGGCAATAAACAGTTTATTACAACAAAAGAAAGACTCGGTCTGCTGGTGATCATTGTATCTGAACTGTTTCTTGCTCCATTCACATTTGTTCAGATTCGACAGGGTTTCTCGAGATCCCCCATGTTTACTTCCACCACAGGGATATTGCCTTCTCTCTCTCTCCACCTCTTTCTGCATGTCGTTGTCTCTGTCCCTCTCTTCCTCTCTTTCTCACTCTCTTTCGCTATGTCTGCATCTCTCTCTCCATCTCTACATTTCTTGATGTCAGTCTCTCTCTGACTCTCTCCCTCTACCTCTGTCTCTCTGTCTGTCTTTGCCTTTGTCTGTCTCATGTGTTTTCTCTCTCTCTCTGTCGCTGTCTCTGCCTCACGCTCTGTTTCTTTTTCTCACATTGATCACATCAGACACGTGTCATTTCAGGTTAACATTTGCTCACATGAATTGGCTCAAAGCACTTCTATATCTCTCCTTTCAGTGAGTTTATCTGAGGAGGCAATTTTGGAAAATACAAAATGCACAGGCATATCCAACAATACCTTGGCATAATATTAGTTACATTTCTGTAAATGTAGTATCCCTTCATCTTCTGCACTTTGACTGTCTCCCTCTCTCTCCCTGTCAATGTTAGGGAGTTTATGTTTAAGTGCTTCACTTTCCGTCTGTGAGGGTCTCTGTGTGCATCTATGTTTCACTGCCTTTGTGGGAATGTCATTGTGTGTGTGTGTGTCCACAGGTTTTGACTTTGGATATGTCCATGTGACACACTGTGAGTTCATTTCTGCCCCCGTGTGTTGATTTCCCTCTGTGTGTGGGCCTGGAGAAGTATTTTGGTGACTACATATTGCGGTGTTTATGTGTTTTGGTATATTAGTCAGTCTATGAGGGAGTGTTTCTGTGACAGTGAGTATGTCTGTGTGACTGTTTGCTCCTGTGCCATCATGAATGTGTATCAGTGTGTTTTGACATTGTATCTGTTGTGTTTGTGCCAGTGTATATGCTGTGTGATTGTGTGTTATTACATTCCTATGACAATGAATTTTGTGTGTTTGTGTATGTGTGTATGCATGTGTTACTGCCAGCATGTCAGTTGGTGACTCTATATGTGTTTTTCTCTGACGTTCAGTGCATCATTGTGGCAGTGGGGCTGTGTCTCTAACTGCCTCTGCTTGTGTTTAAGCAGTTGCATGTGTTGTTCAGACTGTGTTTTCCTCCCTGTCCTTGAGTCAGGATCTTTCTGTGCCCGCAGCAGGATCTGTTTGACTCTCTGTTGGCATATCTCTGTTCGCTTCCGAGTGTCGCTCGATGTCTAAATATAATTGTATGTGTGGTTCTGTAACTGTGTTTTACTGTGCTCATGTGTGTACAAATGTTTTTGTAAGTTCTTGCATGTTGATGTACAATGTCTCTCAGTATGACTTCATTTCTATATAGGCGTAGGGATGTGGGTGTGATTATGTGTCTGTGTGTCAATATGTTTCTTTATTTGGAAATACTTTTTACGTGTGCATGTGTGTGTTCTGTTGGACTGTTTGCATGTCACAGTATGACTGTATTTCTGTCTGTGGATGTGTGTGCATTCTTTGTCTCTATGTAGGCGTGTTCCTATATCTCTCAGTATGGCGGTGCATGTAAAGTTTGGGTATGTTAATGTTTCAGTGTATAGGTATAATCACACACTTTAGTCTGATTTTTTTCCTCTGTGCTTTTGTGAGGGTGGGTTTGCGTTTATATGTCCCTCAGGATCAGGTAATGTTTCTGTCTGGAGCTGGTTTCCCATATCTCCGTTTCAATGTTTGTGTGTATGTTCGTGTGTTGTGGCTGGAGGATGGGATGTGTTCCTGTTTTTGTTTATAAGTATCTTCCTATGTCTCAACTTGAGTGTATTTAGGCGTGTGGGTTTACTTCTGTGTCTGAGTGGCTAGCTTTTGCGAGTGTGAACATGTGGGTGTGTTTCTGTGTCTCTAATGACCCGGTTATATTCCTGTCTCGTCACAACACTCCCTCTCCTGAAAACGGACGAGTGAAGCCGACAGCAGGTCACGGTGCACAGATTGCTCTCAATTGAGTATACGTGGGAACCTGGGAAAAATCCAAACATCAGTCTCTCCACCACATAACTACTGGAACCTAAACTTTTTCTTCGGTTTCTAGACCTATTGTTTCACTAAAGAAATAAAGCAAGGGAATGTTTAATGAGATGCAAGGCACGAGGAATCTCAAAGGACCACTGGGAACTTGGGATGCTTGTCCACTGATCCCTGAATATCGGAGAGCAGGTTAATACAATATGTAAGGTGGCACATCGTACACCACATGCCTCGATCAGTCGTGGTGCAGATTATAGGGGTAGGGAAGTCTTTCTGGAGTTTTGTTGGATTGTATACACTCACATGAACACAGAAATCTTAAAAAATCTGATGAGAGGTGGAAAGGGTGACAGCGTTTAATAAGGGAAACTGGTCAGTTGGGCAAGAGTGGAGACAATCCTTTGTAGATAAAGATCCAGAAATGGTCCCCTCCAAAAACACGTCAATCTCCTCTTATTATTGGAGAAAAAAATATTCAGACTACGGTGTCACCAGCAGAGCTGATGAACTGAGCATTGACACTGTCCACTGAGCCTTGATATTTCTCTTTGGTGCAGTTTGTGTTTGTGCCACATTTCTGCTACTGAGTGGAGGAAGTGTATGTTTGGAGTTGTGATGTCAATCAAGCAAACTGCTTTGTCTTGGGTGGTGTCATGCTTTGTGAGTGTTGATGGAGCTGCATCCAAACAAGAAACTGGGGAGTAATTCGTTACACTTCTTACTTTTGCTTCGACTCTGGGGAGTCAGGAGGTGAGTTACTTGCCGTGGTCTTCCTGGCTTCTAACATCCTCTTGTAGCAATAATATTCAAATTAATTATGAACAGTTGTGTATTGATGAAGTAGCTGAAGCTGTTTTGGCCGATGACACTACACCGTGGAAGTTCTGCAGAGATGTGATGGAGCTGAGCTGACTCTTCTCTAACAACGGCAACTATCTTTCTATGTGCCAGATATGACAGGTGCGAACAAGGCATGCGCCCCCGATTGTCCTTCAAGTGAATTCTGAGCGTGCCACAGGGATGTCAGGGTGTGTCCCTCTCACCACCCCTCTGGGATTCAGCTCTTGGCTGATGTTAGAAGCAAGAATGTCATACATAAACAAATTTCTGGATTGCTCAGCAGAAATTTCTGGATTGCTCAGCATCCGTGGAGAGAACTCAGAGTTAACAGTATTTCACGCTTCATATGTATATCATGTAAAGTATTCAATATTATTATATGTTGGAGCTGAGTGTGTCTGTACAAATTTTGCTATGTATACGAGTTGATCATGTTTGCATGTAAATATTAATGTGCGTTGTATCTGTTTGTGTTTATAAATAAACATTGTTTTGCTTTGGAGTTGTTCTAGTTTAAACATAAATATTATGAAACATTAGAACTGTTCATTTGTAAATATAAACATGGTTGTGTCTGGAAATGACTTCTGGTCATATTTGCATCCTGTTTTACTTTTGGGTTGTTCATGCTTGCATGTAAATATTGTTGTATCTTAGTTGTGTTCTCCATTATATATTAATTTCGTGGTGTGTTGCAGCTGCGCATGTATATGTTTGAATATTAATGCATTTTGGAAGTGTTTACGTTTATACATAAAAATTGTCGCACATTAAAGTTGGAATAAAACTGTTTATGTTTCTGCATATCAATTGTGTTTTGGACATGTTCACTTTCATTTTTTAAATATTGTAAATGAGAACTGTTCACGTCTGTATGTAAATATTGTTGTTTCCTGGATCTGTTTCAGTTTACATATCAAAGTCGTGAATTGGAGCTGTTTCAGTTTATATATCAAAGTAGTGAATTGGTGCTGTTTCTGTTTATATGTAAAAGTTGTGAATTGGAGCTGTTCCAGTTTATGTGTATAGATATTATTTTGTGTTGGAGCTGCTCCAGTTGCTGTATAAATATAGTTGTGTCCTGGATCCGTGCTGTTTATATGTAAGTATTAGTGTATTTTGAAGTTGTGCCTGCATCCTTCCTAGCAGCAATACTATATCTGATGAGTGGATCGGCTGCTGAACACCCCCCCCCCCCTCCCCCCCAGTGCTGTGGGATGAATTTGCTGTTCCAGCGCCTGGCAGTGGGACGGCAACAAAGAGCAGCAGTTTACACGTGTTTGTGGTTGATGGAATGCTTTGGACAGTACAGGCGGTCTCTGGTTATTGTGGGGCAGAACACATATTCTGAAGAGCATCAGGGAAGATAGAGATAGTGAGAGAGAGGGCTAAAGATTTTAATAGAGAGAGAATTCAACAGAGGATAAATGGTATCGGATTAAATAGACAATAATTAGTAAAGGATTACACAGAGAGTAATAACGGGAGGGTTACACAGAGGATATGGGAATCGGCTTCCGTACAACGTCATCGAAAAGGTTCAAATGGAGTTTCGAATATAACTGATGGAGGAAAGTGTTAATTACAGGAAAAGGCAGAGGAATTGTTATCAAGCAGCAGGAACACGGTTAAATAGAGAGTTCAATAGAAGGCAATAGAGAGGGTAAAATGGAGTGTAATAGAGAGAAAATTGAAAACAAAGCAACTGGGATACGGTTGAACGCAGAAAAGGGGAAGAATCTAATATTAAGAAATAGGGGGAGAACTAAGTAGAGAGCAATGAGGTGAGGGTTGAATACATGAGAGCAGGAAGAGGATTCAGTGCAGGGGAAGAGGAGAAGTTAAATGCAGAATGTACTGGGTTAAACAGAAAGCAGTACTGAGAGTGTTAATTAGAGAACAATCGGCAGTAAACTGAATACAGAGATGGTTAAAGGTTGCGATGGGCAGGGTTTAAATTTAGCGAGTTCAGTGGAGAGTAGTTATCAGAGCATTCAATGTAAAGTAATAGTGACATAATTTAATAGCGAGAAATGGAGAGGATTGAAAACAGGGTAAGAGGGAGGTGGTTTGATACAGGGGAATAGAGAGGATTAAACGTAGGTAAAGACAGGATTAAGTGAAGAGTAGTAGTGTCGGACTAATGGCAGACTAAGAAGAAGAGGATTAATTACAGCGCAGGGAATAGAGAGGACTGAATGCAGATAAAGTCTTAAATATAGAGTAATAGGGAAAGTTTCAAATACAGAGACAGAAGGTGAAAGAGAAATCAGGAGAAAATTAAACAATGGGGAAAAGTGTGGGTTACATACAAGGGAACAGCGATTTAAGTAAATGCAGATTAACAGGGAGAGGTTTGCATACAGGGAAATATAAATGCTTAAATATCGGGACACTGAGTGGCAAAATGCAGGGCAATAGCAATGAATAAATACAGGGAAAGAGAGACTATTTCTAGCTTTATACAATTTGGCGGCAGTGGTGGAGATGGGCTCAGTGCTCTCTTCAAATTTCCAGACATCAACATTGAACCTTGGCTCTCTCTGTGTCCATTCCCCAAAACAGTTGGCTCCATGTTGCACTGTCTCCCGGGGCTAACTCTTCTCATCTCACCGACTGCTCACTCATTCCCATTCCAGTTGTCATTACACACCATACAACCCTACTCCTCGTGCCTTCCCTTCCCCTCCTATCTTTGATTTATCATGTCGAACAGTGTGGACGGACGTTATGCCCTTCTGCTTTTCTTGTGCTCAGGAGTAGGAATGAAAGGCCTTCTGCTCTTCTTCTTTATCAAATCAGAATGAGAGAAAGCACTTCCTGCACTTCCTCTGTATCGTTCTCAAGGATGTTTCTTTTTTTTTTAATTCAGTCACAGGATGAGGGCATCGCTGTCCAGCATGAACATTTATTGCCCATTCCAAATTGCCTCGAGAGCTGTTAAGTGTCAACCACATTGTTGTACGTCTGGAGTCACGTGTACTCCTGACCTGGTAATGATGCAATTTCCCTCGCTAAAAGGCATTAGCGAATCTTCAAGCGTCTGTGGATTCATCATAAAACTCTTACATTCCAGACGATCATTGAATTGAATCCTCGCCATCTGCCACAGTGGGATTTGAACTTGCGTCCCGAGAACATGACTGCGTTACCTGGCTAACAAGTTCAGCGATAATTCTGCTGGGACATCCCCTCTACCCCCAAATAGGCTCCTCCTGTATAACAGGCTAGTCCAAGGGTCCTAATAAAAGTTGAAAGAACTGTGGATGCTCTAAATCAGAAACAAAAAAAACAAATTCCTAGAAGAAATCAGTACATCTGCCAGCATCTATTCAGAGAAATAAGAGCTGAATGGCCTTCTGTACCAGAGATCAGGCTGTAGAAAGGGCTGAATGGCCTCGTATACCAGAATAACAGGCCGAAGAGGAGCTGAATGGCCTCGTTTTCCCAGAGATCATGTTGGAGAAGGGACTGAATGGCCTCATGTACCAGAATAACAGACTGGAAAGAAGCTAAATGGCCTCCATTTCCCGTGAGATAGGCTGGAGAATGGGATGAATAGCCTCACCCTGCCCCTGTGGGACAGACTAGAGAAAGAATTGAATGGCCTCTTCCTGTTCCTGTGGGACAGGTTGGAGAAGGAGCTGAATGGCCTCGTCCTAATCCAATATTGTTGGGTTTGTTTATGCCAACTGCAGAATCATTCATCATCGTAAATGAAACAATGCTTTATCCCTGAATTTTAAAAAAATCAGTCCATGAAATTTTCAAATCTCTGTCTATTTGTTGTTCGTATTTTGAATGAAGGCTGCTTTCAGTGTTCCAAATATTGCACCTAATCACTGTCAATAAGTGAGATATACTCATGTGCAATTTATACCGTTAACCAGTGAAATGGGCAAGCCAATGTCAGATAATATTGGAAGTACAAAAGCTTAATTCTTTTTGGTAAAGAGAGATCATATAAATGAAGTGGCTGAATTCTGGTGGGGTCTTCATAACATCAAGACTTGGAGGTGCATACTTCGTTTTTGGAAAGTGACTGGGAACATTTAGCATATTTGAAAACAAAAAGCCATCCAAAGTCGAATGGGGAATGCAAAGGAAAGGGAAATGTTATTTAACTGGTATAAATCAACGCTTCAGCCACAATTGGGGGTAACAGACCAGATGTGAACTCTTGAAAATCGAGTGACTTGTATTGGATTAAACCTGAGCTCCTGAACACCGCACTTTAGGAAAGATGTCATTGCCATGGATACTTGGCGATGGCATGTTTACTCAATGGTTCACACTGCTGTTTCACAGCACCGGGGACCTGGGTTTGATTCTAACCTCGAGCGACTATCTGTGCACATTTTCCCTGTGCCTGCGTGGGTTTTCTCCGGGTGTTCTGGTTTCGTCCCACAATCCAAAATATGTGCAGGTCAGAAACATTAGCCAGGCTGAGCTGCCCATGGTGTTCAGGGATGTGTAAGTTAAGTGCATTTGTCATAGGTAAGTATAGGTTAGGGGAATTTGTCTGTGTGGATTACTTTTCAGAGGGTTGGGATGGACTTGTTGGGCTGAAGGGTCTATTTCCACACTGTGGGGATTCTTTCTAGGCTGGGGGAGGAGGTTAACGGTCATAGGAACAAAGCAATAGGACATTCAGCACCCATGAGTTAGTTACACTATTCAGAGGCTGATTCATAGCCAAACTCTATATATCTGTGTTTGTGCCTTATCTGTGTTAATACCTACTTAACAAAATATATATCAGATGAAAAATTAACATCTAATCCAACATTCCTACACTTTGTGGAAGAGAGTTCCAACCATCCAACACCCTTTCTGTGTGGCAGTGCTTCCTAACATCTCTCCTGAACACATTAGCCCTACATCGCAGACTATGTCCCTTTGTGTTTGAATCCTCAAACAGTGGAAATGGGTTATCTTTATAAACCCTATCGTCTAAGCTCTGAAGAAATGTGGACTAATTTGTAGTCTCCCCCCATATCTAAACTCCAGGTATCATTCTTTCAAATCTACACTGTACTCCATCCCAGGCCAACATATCCGTCTTCAGGTGTGGTACCTGGATCTGCTCACAGTTTTCCGAGTGAGATCTAACCAGGTTTTTTTCTAACTGCAGCATAACTTCTGTGGCTCTTATATGAGATGAGAGCATCACTGGCTAAAACAGTATGTTTTGCCCATTCCAGATAGCAGTTAACAGTCAACCACATCGCTGTCAGTCTAGAGTCACATATCAGCCAGACCTGGTCATTTTCTCTGTAGCCATTGACAATATCGCCTGTAAGCTTCATTTACGTATGGTCTGATCTACTTGCTTACTTAGTGGGCTCCGTTGGACACGAGTAATGATATGCCATGCATTGTCATAAAAAAAGATAAATAAATATCCAACTCTAAAAAAACAGGTTTTCCTTCTAATATTCCGACTAACTTTAAAGTTCTAAAATGTATATGCCCACACACTGGTTTACAATCCTCGATAACAGCTTATCGAACTGGAGTTGGTGCTTTTCTTCCTCTTTTCAAGTTTCCTGCTTCTTTACCTTGATATTTTCTGGAGTACATGTCGGACCTCTCTGATTTGATGAGCTTTTATGGGGGATGCCAGTGTTGAACTGGGGTGAACAATGTCAGCAATCACAAGAGACCAGGTTATTGTCCCAAGAGGTATATTTGATTTCACAAACTTTCATGTGACTTCTGACCTTTGTTTAGCTCGATATCCAGGTCATTTCAGATTGTAGTGGCTTAGCAGTAGTTTGGTCCAACAATGCTATTAACATAATTTAAATTCAGTTTCTATCTCAAGAAGGTAGACAGTATTGGATATTTTAATTTCTCCCGATTTATTGAACTGTGTCACGAGCAGTTCTACTGAAACTCAGATCCTTGTTCTACCTGAAACCTTGTGACAATGTCTCATCAACAACCCATTCAATGTTCAATCCAGGTGAAGGCTTGCATATCTGGCTGGTTTGATTCAATTTGACAGGGAATGCTGCCGGCTTACTGGCTTAACATCTCAGTTCCATTATCTCATTAACATCCGGTCAATGTAAGCAAACACGACAATGGGTACCTGGGCCTACCACATTGACTCCACTACGAACACCAGGATATCTGTTCCAGGGTGACAACGCTGCTTTGTTGATGCCACTGATACCAGCAAATGGAAGAGACGACCAAGATGAACACGAGACAGCAAAGGAGAAAGAAGGATGCGACCGGCCTGGTGATTGGGATCAAATAGACTCAGGAGCCTGGACACTGCCAACCCTGTCAAAGCCTGCCATTATAAAACAAATGCACAAGGAAGGGAATGAGGGAGAATCACTAGGGCTTGAGTGTTTCTCTTTTGAAGTGAGATTAGAGAGTCTGGGATTAGTTTTGGTCAAACCCACCCATGTCAAGCCAGTGTTCTTCCCTGACAACTGCCTCCTGCTGGTCAGCAAGGGAATGTGGAATCAGAACGTGAAACTGCCGATCGCAGAAAACATGCAGGTGCATAAAAGAGATTCCACAGGTTGGAAAACCGTGAAGTCCCCCTTTGAGTCTCCCTCGGACTTGTGGAAAACAGTCAAGGGGAACATCAAAAGGATCTTTATTCTCAAAGATCCTCTGAAGGGGGGACAGAAATGGGGCGAACCGTTCAAACTGTAGAAAACCGTGCAGAATTTACTCCTGCTGCAGAAGATGGGGTTCGATGTCACAGAGGATGTTCAGGAGGTGAAGAACCATAAGGTCACACTCTTAATGTAAGAAGCCTCCGATTTAATCTCCCAGTCCAGGGTCCACACCGCGGAGCAGGATGAAACGCACTCACGTTTGGTCTTTGAGAAGTCGCAGAGGGAGAGCTCGGTGCTGACCAGCCTGAAAGGAGAAGATGCGTCTGTCATGTTACCTCAGCCTGACATCCTGAGGATCAGCAAAATATTTGTGACATAATGCATGACATGAAGCTCACAGACAGCACAGCCTCCCAGTCATTCATTCCGATCATGTCAGTCTTAAACGACAATACACAAGAGAGGCTGCACAACCACTATCTCTGGATGTGCTGACCAAGGTTCTTGAGTCCTTGGACAAGAGAAATACTGGCAGAAGTGACGGCTTACCAGTAGAGTTTTATTTGACTGTGTGAGACTGGATTGGCCAGGACCTGCTGAATGTGGACAACCGTATACCTCTAACAGGTTGCCGGTTTGAATCCATGAGGAAAGGGATCATCCCAATCATCTACAATCTGAAGGGTCAGAGGGAGGACTGCCGACCGATTTCATTGCTGCATGTAAATTGAAGTGTTCTGAATAAGGTCACACCAATCGGGTCAGTTCCGCTTTTGGATCAGAGATTCACCCCGAACAAACCTGATCTGGATTGCCAGCCTCACACTTCTCAGGGATAGAATCGCCTGTGTGCGGGGCAGAAGAGTTGGAAGCCTCCCTCATCAGCCTAGAACAGAAGGTCATTGACAGGATCTCACACACATACATGTGGGATGTGTTCACCAAAGCAGTCTTTGAGGAGGGATTCCACAAATAAATCCGACTGCTCTACACCAGCATTATCAGTGCAGTCACAGTCAATGGTTGAGAATCAGAAAGCTTCCTGATCAGGTCCACAGTCAAGTAGGGCTGCACCCTCTCACCTTTCCTGTCTTATAGTTGATCTAGAGGCAACTGATTAATTGTTGAAAATCATTCAGGCATTTCTTCATCTTTAGCAATTATCTATCCACCAGGGACCTCTTTACTAATATTCCTCAATCCATCATTGCTCATTTATACATCAATTAGAGTCATAGACTCATACAGATGTACAGCATGGAAACAGACCCTTCGGTCCAACTCGTCCATGCCGACCAGATATCCCTACCCAATCTCGTCTGATCTTCCAGCACCAGGCCAATATCCCTCCAAACCCTTCCTACTCATATAACCATCCAGATGCCTTTTAAATGCTTCAATTGTACTAGTCCCCACCACTTCCCTTGCAGCTCATTTCATACACATATTATGCTTTGCAAGACAAAGTTGTCCCGTAGGTCTCTTTTATATTTTTCACCTCTCACCCTAAACCTATGTTTCTAGTTCTGGACTGCTCCACCCCAGGGTAGAGACTTTGTCAATTTATCCGATCAATGCCTCTCATCACCTTATTAATCTCTATAAGGTCAACCCTCAGCCTCTGATGCTCCAGGGAAAACAATCTCAGCGTATTCAATCTCTCCCTATAGCTTAAATCCTCCAACCCTGGCAACATCCTTGTAAATCTTTTCTGAACCCTTTCAAGTTTCACAACATCTTTCCGACAGGAAGGAGACCAGAATTGCACGCAATATTCCAAACGTGACCGAACAAATGTCCTATAAAGCCACAAAATGAGCTCCCAAATCCTGTACTCAATACGCTGACCAATAAAGGAAGGTATGCCAAACGTCTTCTTCACTAACCTATGTACCTGCGTCTCCACTTTGAAGGAGATATGCACCTGCACTCCAAGATCTCTTTGTTAAGCAACACTCCCCAGGACCTTACATTAAGTGTATAAGTCCTGCTAAGATTTGCGTTCCCAAAATGCAGCACTTTGCATTTATCTGCATTAAACTCCATCTGCCACTTCTCAGCCCATTGGCCCATCTGATCAAGACTCGTATTTAATCTGAGGTAACCTTCTTCGCTGTCCACGACACCTCCAATATTGGTGTCATCTGCAAACTTACTAACGATATCTCTTCTGCCCACATTCAAAACATTTATATAAATGATGAAAAGTAGTGGACCCAGCACTGATCCTCGTGACACTCCACTGGTCACAGGTCTCCAATTTAACAAACAACCATCTACCACCACCATCTGTCTTCTACCTTTGAGCCAGTTCTGTATCCAAATGGCTAGTTGTCATTGCATTCCATGAGATCTAACCTTGATAACCAGTCTCCCATGGGGAACCGTGTTGAAGTCCATATATGAACAAATCAACGGCACACCCATGGGCTCACCCATCTCTGGACTCATAGCAGAAGCAGTAATTCAAAGGTTAGAACAAACAGTCTTACTGCAAATTCAACCCAAACTCTGGGTCAGATATGTAGATGACACCTTTGTAATCATTAAAAATACAGAAATAGAGAACACACACCGGATCATCAACGTCACACTCACAGGAATCCGATTCACTAGAGAGGAAGAAAAGGACAACCAACTCCCATTCCTAGACTTTGGTACAGAGAACACCGAACGGAGAATTCACCACAAAGGTACACAGGAAAGTCGCACACACAGACCAAGTCCTGAACTACGAAAGCAACCACCCCAACACACACAAAAGAAGTTGCATCAAGACCCTGTTCAAAAGGGCCACAGCACACTGCAGTACACCAGAACTGCAAAAAGAGGAAGAAGAACACCTATACAATGTATTTGCCAAAAACGGATACCCGTGCAATTTCATTAATAGATGCCGAAAGGAAAGACAACGGAGCGAGGACATGCCGCAACCCAAAGGATTAGCCACACTACCATACATCAAGAGCATTTCCGAACTGACAGCTAGACTACTGCGACCACTAGGACTCATAACAGCACACAAACCAACAGCCAATCTCAGACAACAACTCACCAGGACGAAGGACACGATACCCAGCATGAGCAAAACCAATGTCGTGTACAAAATCCCATGCAAGGACTGTACAAAACACTACATAGGACAAACAGGAAGGCAGCTAACGATCCGCATCCATGAACACCAACTAGCCACGAAACGACACGACCAGCTATTCTGAGTAGCCACACACGCAGATGACAAGCAACATGAATTCGACTGGGACAACACTACTATTATAAGACAAGCCAAACAGAGAACAGCCAGGGAATTCCTAGAGGCATGGCACTCATCCACAGATTCAATCAATAAGCACATCGACCTGGACCCAATATACCGACCACTGCAACGGACAGCTGGAACTGATAACCGGAAATGGCAGATTCAAACCACTATAAATGCCGGAGGGAACATCGCAGAAGCGCTTCACGGGAGGCTCCCAAGCACTGAGGGATGTCACCTAGACAGGGGACAAAACGTCTGCAACACAAATTCCCAGCTCGGTGAACAGAACCACAAGAACTGGCACTTAATTTTCACATGGTCAAAGTCAAGGGAAGGATGTCCTGAAAGAAGATGAGGTCTCAAAGATAGGTCGATGCTGTTCGAGTGTCAATGCTGGTATACAGAGTGGCACAGTGGCTCAGAGGCTCAGTGGTTAGACCTGCTGCCTCACAGAGCGAGCGGATGGGTCTGGGTGGGAAACCCTTTGTAGGGTCAGTGTGGACTTGATGGGATCATTGGCCTGCTTCCACATTGTAAGGATTGTATGATTTTACTAAACATACATTTTGCAGTGTTGCTGTTCACGGTTGAGATTTTCACCATCCAATAAACCTAATTTCTAAAAATACTCTGTTACAACTGGGAGTTAACTCACCATTGTGACCTGCTTGTTCGAATGCTTAAATAAATCACTTGAACCACATTGTAATGTAATGTTCCCCCAGGCGATGTCAGCAGGTATAAATGAAAGGCTTTGGGATATCACCTCATCATTGCGGGCAGAGAGATTGCTTGTGCAAAGATATTCTGGCAGAAAAATGACGTTTTCGTTATATCATTTGCAGAAAATATTTTACACGACCATTCCGATTGTAGCAATTCCTGGTAAGTGCCACGCACCATTGAATTTGTGCGAATCTGCCTGAGGCTTACCTACAGGTTCACTCTGCCACTGACAATGATATATGGGCATGTTGCGCCTAAGAGTCACACAGGGGCAGACAATCGGTAAATTAATTTCAGATTATCGAGATTCTGTGGATTAACATCATGGCAGATTCCATAGGAACTTTCTGGGAAATTATTCATCTCTTCTGGGAACCTTCCAGAAATCTCCATTTCGATCTGAGTCTACGGTGAGTTTCGATGAAACTAAGGCAAAGAATCACTTTGGAAAATATAAGCGGTGGCATTTTTATGTAGAGAGTGCAATGTCATTTAGTTTGAGTTTGGTTCTGTTGTTTGAGTGAATACGCAGTGGGCTTCTCTGTGCATCTGTACTTTACAGTAAACTTGGAGTTATTTCTGTAATCGCAGCAAATTATTTCAAAAGTTGTGTTTGAAATTTGGCAATCGGCAGAATGCTTTTGTGCACGAGTGAACCTTTTGTTTATTTTTGATGCTTACAACCCAGCATGGTATTAATGCATCCTCAAACATTTGTTGCGGAGTTCTGGAATTTGTGAATAAGGAAGAAAACGTTAACTCTGAAAACTTTACTGTCACTTCTATCATATTCCTCATTTATTTGAGTCCTTCGAAGAACCTGGAATTGAGTGGATGTACAGATCTGTGCTCACGTGAAGATATTAAGAGTTTTAGTAAATTACATTGCCTTCGGGTGCAAATTTTGTGTTGATCCCAGGCTCAAATTTTGGGATGAACAAAGCCCTGAAGAGATTGTTTAAAGCTGAGAATATTGGCACTCAGGTGTGTTGTAGCTCCAGGAAGAAATTGACTGCAGTTCCAGTTTAAAAGTGACAGTCACAAGTCATTTAGCCATGTTATAGATACAGGGATTCTGGTGTGAATACGATGTGAAGGTTATTTTGTTTGGAACTGTGAGTCGTGTTTTGTATAATATATATAAAAGTTGCGTCCTTTCATTTCATTTATGCACTGTTTTGCGATTAACGGGAAATATACATTTACTGCGCGTTCATTGCATTTGAATCTATGTTTTCAGTTCGTAGTTTGGTTTATTCTATTTTATCGTCATTTCTTCAATAATAAACTTCTGTTTTATTATGGAAACAGATGTTGCAGCATTGTGGGTTTACGATTCAGCAAGAGGTCAGTTTGTAAAATTAAAACAAATAAGGTTATGTTTCATCAAGCCGGATTTCTGTCGAGGATCTGACTTGTTCAGCAATTAATCACCTGGTATCAGAACAGAATCGAACGTCTTATACACTTAGACTAACTCCCAATGAACTTATAAATTAAGCTCACAGTTCAAATAAACTGGACCCTAATTATATTCGTTCAGATCCATTTTATGCCACAGACCCTGAACAGGCATCCGCACTGCGATTTAATTCCATATTACCCCTTCAAACTTTACTGCTCAATGCACCAGAGCCAACTCAGAAAAAAATAAAAATCCCCTCATCATCTGCCGGACCTGTAACACTGAAACTACATGAGACACTCGGTGGCACCCAGCTGTGGTTTTGTGCACAGAACTGGCATCACGGAGCAATGAGTACAGAGTGGCACTGAAGAGAATAAAGGAGAGATTTACGAGGCTGTTGACAGTATGTGGAAATTGCTGCAGCATTGAGAAAAGATGGATAGGTTAGGATTATTTTCCCTAAACAGAGATGATTGAGAGTTGATGTGATTGAGATGTACAAAATTAGCGGTTTCCTGGATGGAGATCTGCCTCCACGAATGCAGGACCATTTACCAGGAAACACGGAGTGAAAATATTTGATGAAATGTTTACAGGGGATTTGAGGCCTACCTTTTCATTAAGAAGGTCATAGTGTACCTGGGATTCACTGCCCAGTTTGTGTCGTGGCTTGAGCTGGCAATCCTCAACTCATTTAAAGGGAACTTGGAATTGCACCCGATGCGTAGAAAGCTTCAATGCTGTGGACCAGGTTCTGGAAAATGGGATCAGAACAGGTAGCTAGTTTATTCAGTTGATAAGACATAAGTTGCATATGTCAGTGCCATAACTTTCCTACTGTTTTGTAGGATCATAGAAAGACTGAGGTTGGTTAAAGTAAATTCACTTGATGGGTGGAATGGCCTGTTTCTGTGTTTTCCGTTTCCAACATTGGAACACAGTGAAGTGTTAAGTTGAATTCCAGAGGTCTGTGGCTACCTTCTAGTTGTTCCCTGAAGAAGTGTTTGTAGCTTCAAAATTGTTTACAATACATAAAGAAATTTTGCATGGGAAGAATAATACTAACTAATATTAGATTATAAGAACTTATCTATTTATTCAATTAATATTGCTTACCTTGTTCAGTCACTCTCTTTACATTTTAAAAAAAATAAGTGTTGTGAAATCTTGTACTATCGATGAACTGCTAAATATTCAGATTCTCACTTTAAATGTTAAATGCCCCTGACATGATCAGAATACAATAGAGAGTCAGACAGACTTGATTTTTTTTTTACCCATGTCATATTTATGCTGTAATGGTTTGGAGCTGCAGAATTCAGTAATTGCAGAAGTGAGCTGTCTGTTTTGTTTCACATTGTGGTAGTTGATTCATAAAATGTAAACAAGCACATCCCAAAGCTATTTGAATCAGTCAATGCAATAAAAGAAATCACATCTTCCCATTTGCATTACTTACTGACGGAATATACATGCAAAATTAGAAGATTTGTCAAACATGACAAGGAATTATTTAGTTTCCCAAACAAGCAAAGATAGATTCAGTGAGTTAATAGATCCTCAGTTTATTATTACAGAGAGGGCTGAGGTCGTGGCTTGGACCTTTAACAATGACACGTGACTTTCTCAGCTCTGTTTGCACTCTCTATCAAATAATTGCATCTCCTTAAGTGAAACAACTCATGTTTTTGTAATATAGCAAACAGTCGATTCTAGGCAATCCTATGTGGAGGACAGGAAAAGATTGTGGCTGCAAGGGTTCTGTGATATCTTAAGTGTCAGAATTGACTTTCACGAATTCCTGCAAGAGGAATTATTGGTTTGTAAACTGTTCTATTACTTTGTAAATTTTGGGAAAAGAAAGAGAAAAGCAACTGCAATTTAAAAAGGAGGAAGAGAGACAACGTTAGTGACCACATGGTCAGCGGGAGAGATAGAGAGAGAGAGAGGGAGAGAGAGAGAGAAAAAAAAGGTAGTGAATCTGGACAGCTACTACCTTTGCTGTTTGAGTTTATGTATTTCTGGGAGTCGGAAGAAGAATGAACAGGTGACCTTGGAGGAATCTGTGTGGAAGAGTTCACAGCACAGAAGCAGGTTAGTGCATGGTTTTTAAGTGTAACCTTGCTGACTATGTTTGTGTAAATCTACAATAGTGAATGTAATGAGTTCTTTATTGTTATATGCTTTACTGACATCTGTCTCCTGATTAAAATTTAAAAATATAAAGCACGAGCACAAAGTTGGCCTGGAGCAGAGTCATTTGGAGCAGCAAGACTGTGGTATTTTCTGGGTCCGTAGATTATTAGGTGCAAATATGGCCTTTAGGAGAGTGATGTATTCTTCTTTTCAGATGTGGATTAAGGAGAGCTTCCATGTAGATGAGTTACCTCCACGAAACGTGGGAGGGGGAGACAGGTAGTCCAGGAATCTCCTGTAGCTATCCCAATCTCAAACAAGTATATTGTTTTGGAAAGTATAGAGTGTGATGTACTCTTAGGAGAATGTGGCATGAACAGCCAAGTTTCTGACACCGAGATTGGCTGAATTAGAAGATTTGTCAAACATGACAAGGAATTATTTAGTTTCCCAAACAAGCGATGATAGATTCAGTGAGTTAATAGAACGAGGGGTGTATCAGGTTCTAAACAATCAATTGTGATAGGGGACTGTCTAATCAGAGGCACAAGTGAGGACCCCAGATGCTAGAAATCAGAGTCTACATTACAGTGGTGCTGGAAAAGCACAGCAGGTCAGGTAGCATCCGTGGAGCAGGAGAATCGACGTTCAGGCAAAAGTTCTTCATTAGGACTGAAGGCAGGGAGCCTCCAGGGAGGAGAGATAAGTGGGAGGGGGTGGGATGGATCCACCTATTGTACTCTTTGCTACCTTGCCCCACCCTCCTCTCTGACTTACCACCTCCATCCCCTCCCCACCTCCATCCACCTATTGTACTCTTTGCTACCTTCTTCCCTGCCCCACCCCCTCCCATTTA
This sequence comes from Chiloscyllium plagiosum, assembly GCF_037043375.1. Classification (NCBI taxonomy): domain Eukaryota; kingdom Metazoa; phylum Chordata; class Chondrichthyes; order Orectolobiformes; family Hemiscylliidae; genus Chiloscyllium; species Chiloscyllium plagiosum. The sequence continues at coordinate 35,025,537 of NW_028270178.1, forward strand.
TCTCTCCACCCTGGAGGCTCCCTGCCTTCATTCCTGATAAAGGGCTTTTGCCTGAAACGTCGATGTTCCTGCTCCTCGGATACTGCCTAACCTGCTATGCTTTTCCAGCACCACTCTAATCTAATCAGAGGCACAGACAGACGTTTCCGCGAGCAATGCAAGAAATCAGAATGCAGTGTGGCCTCACCAGTGCCAGGATGAAGGATATCTTGGAGACGGTGCAGAATATTCTCAAAGGGTCGTGGGAACAGCAGAAGGACATTGTGTACATTGGAACTAATCACATGGGAAGGGAAACGGTTGAAATTCTGAAGACATTCGGCAAGAATTTAAAATGAGGTGCTTGAAGATAGTAATTTTGGATTGCTCCTGTCCCACGAGCTAGTGAGCTGAGAACTAGGAGGATGGAGCAGATGTGTGCGTGCCTGAGGAGCTGGTGCAGCGAAGAAGGATTCACATCTAAGTATCATTGGAATCTCTACTGAGGTAGACGTGACCTGTATAAGGATGATAGATTGAATCTGAATTGGAAATGGACTAATGCCCTGGTGGGGAGATATGCTCGATGTCCTCAGGAAGATTAAAACTAACGCGGATGGAGAGTGTGTGGACTGGGGATGGGGGGAATAGAGTGTGTGGGACCCACGGAGATATTGAGGAAAGAGATCAGTCTGAGACTGGTACATTTGTGAAAAGGGTATGTTCAAACAATCAGGTCACGCAGGAACAAAGCAGAGGATAAGGAACGTCTGATCGACTAAACTAAATTTATGTCAATACAAGAGGACCAACAAGGAAGGCAGATGAACTTCGGGAATGGTTCGAAAAATGGGGTTTGGATATCATAGCAATTACAGAGACGTGTCAAGAGAATGTGTCAAGAGAATGTGGGAATGTGTCAAGAGAAGTTATTGAAATGGAACTGAGAAATAAGAAAGGGATGATTACCTGATTGGTATTGTATTAAAGACCCCTGAACAGTCAGCGGGAAATCGAGAAAACAAATGTCAGGAGATTTCAGTTATCGGTATAAATAATCAGGTGGTGTTGGTAGGGAATTTTAACTTTTCAAACATAGACTGGGAGTGCTGTTGTGTTAAAGGTTTAGATGGAGAGGAAATTGTTCAGTGTGTACAAGAACATTTTCTGATTTAGTATGTGGGTCTACATACGAGTGGAGGCTCAAACATTGACCTATTCTAAGGAAATAAGGCAGGGCAGGTGACTGAGGTGTCAGTGGGGTACAACTTGGGGGCCAGTGACCATAATTCTATTGATTTTAAAATTGGCCAATGTTGACGGTACCTGGCAAGAACATTCAAAAGTTGACTGATGTTCGGAGGTAAAGCTGATGTTCGGAGGTAAAGGGACGGCTGGAAAATGGGAAGCTTTCAAAAATGAGATAAAAAGAGTCCAGAGATGTATGTTCCTGTTCGGGTGAAAGGCAAGGCTGTTAGGTACAGAGCATGCAAGATGAGTGGAGAAATTGAGGCTTTGGTAAGACAAAGAAGGACGCATATGTCAGGAAGGATAGTAGAGATCGAACGAATACTTCGACCAGTATAAAGGCAGTAGGAGTGTACTTAAGAAGGAAATCGGAGATCAAAAAGGGCGCATGAGATAACTTCGGCAGATTGAGTTAAGGAGAATCCAAAGGGATGTAATAAATACATTAAGGACAAGATTGCAGATGGAGAAAAAATAGGAGCCCCCAAACATCAGTAAGGCAGCCTTTGTGTGGAAATGCAGGAGATGGGGGAAATAGGAAACGATTACTTTGCATCTTTGTTTACTGTGTAGAAAGACATGGAAGATACAAAATATGGGGAAATAGATGGTGACATCTCGAAAAATGTCCATATTTCAGAGACAGACACGTTGAATGTCTCAAAACTCATAAAGGTGGATACATCGCCAGGGCTTGATGAGGTGTCCCTAGAACTCTTTGGAAAGCGAGGGAAGTGGGCACCTTACTGATATATTTGAATCATTGATAGTCACAGATGAGATGCCGGAAGACTGGTGGTTGGCTAACGTGGTGCCTCTGTTTAAGAAAGGTGGTAAGGAAAAGCCAGGGAACTATAGACTCGTGAGCCTGACCTTGGTGGTGGGCAGGTTGTCGGAGGGAATCTGCAGGGAAAAGAAATTCTCTATTTATCCTATCCATACCCCTCATGACTTTATAAATCTCCATAAGGTCATCCCTCAGCCTCCGAAGCTGTCGGGAATAGAGCGCCAGCCTATTCAGATGTGTTTTGATTGGCAAGAAATGATTAGGGATGGTTAACATGGCTTTGTACGTGCAGAATTATGTCTCATTACCTTGATTGAGTTTTTTGAAAAAGTAACCAAAAGGTTTGGGTGAGGGCAGAACAGTGGACGTGATGTATATGGACTTCAGGAAGACGTTCGACTAGATTCTTCATTGTATACCAGTTAACAAGGTTTGATCACAGTGAACTCAGGGAGACCCAGCCATTTGGATACAGAACTGGTTTGAGGGTAGAAGACAGAGGGTGGTGGTGCTTTCCACAGTCAAGGCCTGTGACCACTGGTGTGTGACTGGGCTCGGTGCTGGATCTATGGCTTTTCGTTATTTATACAAATGATTTGAACATGGCCATTTCAGGTACAGTTAGCAAGTTTGCAGATGACACCAAAATCAGAGTTGAGTGGACAGTGACAAAGGTTACCTCAGTGTACAATGTGTCGAGGACTGACAGATGGCGTTTATTTTAAATGTTTATGAGTTGCTGCATTTTGGAAGGGCAAATCAGAGCAGTACATATGCAGTTAATGGTCAGGTCCTGTGCAGTGTAGCTGAACAAAGAGACCTTGGAGTGCAGGTTCGTAGCTTCTTGAAAATAATGTCTCAGTTAGATAGTTTGGTGAAGCCAATGATTGGAGTACGTTCCTTTGTTGGTCAGAGCTTTGAATATAGGAGTTGGGCGATCATGGCGTTGCTGTACAGGACATTGGTTAGGCCAATTTTGGAATACTGTGTGCAAGTCCCTTCTTGTCCAAGGATGTTGACAAACAGGAAAGTGTTCAGAAAAGATGTTGCCAACGTGGGACTATTTGAACTTTAGGGAGAGGCTGCAGAGGCTGGTGCTCTTGTCCCGGGAGCATCAGAGGCTGAGGGGTGACTTCATGGAGGTTTATAAAATCTTCAGAGGCATGGAGAGGATAAATAGAGAATGTCTTATCCCTGGGTTAGAGAAGTCCAGAACTAGAGGAGATAGTTTTAATGTGACGGGGGAAATATAAAAGAACTGAAGGGGCAACGTTTTCACACAGGGGGTGGTGCATCTATGGAATGAATTGCCAAATTAAGTGATGGCGGCTGGTGCAATTATAACATTTAAAATGTATCTGGATGGGAAGATTAATAGAAAGAATTTAGAGGAATAAAGGGGCAAATTAATCCAGATTACTTTGGGATTTCTGTTGGGCACTGATGATTTGGGCTCGAGGGTCTGTTCACATGCTACACAGCTCCATTACTCTAACTGGTATGCTAAGAGTAGTCTAACCAATGTAGTTAGTAGTAGATGAGTATCAGCACTATAAATCTCAACTCCCTTTCAGAAATGAGCAGTCTTTTGGTTGCAATCATGCGGGTAGAAGACAGAGGGTGGTGGTGCTTTCCACAGTCAAGGCCTGTGACCACTGGTGTGTGACTGGGCTCGGTGCTGGATCTATGGCTTTTCGTTATTTATACAAATGATTTGAACATGGCCATTTCAGGTACAGTTAGCAAGTTTGCAGATGACACCAAAATCAGAGTTGAGTGGACAGTGACAAAGGTTACCTCAGTGTACAATGTGTCGAGGACTGGCAGATAGCGTTTATTTTAAATGTTTATGAGTTGCTGCATTTTGGAAGGGCAAATCAGAGCAGTACATATGCAGTTAATGGTCAGGTCCTGTGCAGTGTAGCTGAACAAAGAGACCTTGGAGTGCAGGTTCGTAGCTTCTTGAAAATAATGTCTCAGTTAGATAGTTTGGTGAAGCCAATGATTGGAGTACGTTCCTTTGTTGGTCAGAGCTTTGAATATAGGAGTTGGGCGATCATGGCGTTGCTGTACAGGACATTGGTTAGGCCAATTTTGGAATACTGTGTGCAATTCCCTTCTTGTCCAAGGATGTTGACAAACAGGAAAGTGTTCAGAAAAGATGTTGCCAACGTGGGACTATTTGAACTTTAGGGAGAGGCTGCAGAGGCTGGTGCTCTTGTCCCGGGAGCATCAGAGGCTGAGGGGTGACTTCATGGAGGTTTATAAAATCTTTGTTTGTGGGGAGATATCTGAGATGATGTCCTGAATTCAGTGACCCTTGTTCAGATGATGTTCTAATGAAGCGTGATTCCATTCACCCTGTTTATCTCTCCACAGATGCTGCTATACCTCTTGGGTTTTGACAATTATCTCTGATTCTGTTTCATGTTTTTAGCATTCAAAGCACTTTCATTTGTTTCATTAAAATACTTCACTTTCCAAACTGCCTCCCAGAAGTAATTCTTAGAATCATACAACTGGACTGTACAGAAGAGGCCCTTTGGGCCATCCAGTTGTGTTGTCAATGCTACACTATATTCACGCTCGTCCCTGCTTCCAGCATTATACTCATGGTCTCGAATTTTATGCTGATTCAAGTGGTCAACCAGATAGTTTTTAAAGCAGACATCCACCACTCTCTGGGTGAAAATCTCTTCCTCAGATCCCCCAAACCTCTTCCCTTTCACCTTAACATCTATGCCCCCCCACCCCCACCCCGCCATCTGACAATTGCCTGCCCACACTTGGTCAAACACGGGAGTGAGCAGCATCGAAGTGGGTCAGGTCATTGGGATGCACATGTTCAAACTCGACATCTTAACTGTCTCAAAAGCCCCAGTTAGGTGCTAAGATCTTCTATTGATACCTGGGCTGGCGCAGAGAATGTTTGGTCATTATTTTTCGATTGCATTTTACTTCCTGTCTCTTTCAGTTAATTTCCTGGTGATTTTGGTTCTTGCACGGGGCAAGTGTGGCCTTTCTAACTGCACAACGCGCTGCCTATTGGCTATGGCAACATCGGATCTACTGTTCGTTCTCACTGACATAATACTGTGGAAACTCAAATACTTTGACATGCCAATCTGTTTCCTGGATCTCACCTACGTGTGCCGTCCTGTCTATGTCTTGGCTCGTGCGGCCACAGACTGTTCCGTCTGGTTTACTGTCCTTTTCTCCTTTGATCGTTTTGTAGCCATTTGCTGCCCGAAAATGAAGAAAGAATATTGGACAGAAAAAGCCTTGGCTGTGGCTTTGGCTGCAATTGCAATTCTGCTCTGTTTCAAAAGCATTCCCTTCTATTTTCGGTATGAACCTGTGAGGAAAATTGACAATGTTCTGTGGTCCTGTCGAATGAAATCAAGTTATTTTACTGATCCCAGGTGGCTGGGATTTAAGTGGTTTGATATAATTTTAACCCCTTTCATCCCATTCGTGTTAATTGTATTAATGAACACTCTGACAGTCAGGCATGTTTTATTGGTCAGTCGAGTCCGCAAGAGCCTGAGGGGTCTGAGGAAGGGAGAGAATCACAAAGACACAGAGATGGAGAATCGGAGGGCGTCAGTGATTTCCCTCTTCACCATATCCATTAGCTTCATACTTCTGTGGACAGTGCACGGTTCAAACGTCTTGTACTTTCGCATTAAAGGAACATATCGCTGGAACTCCAGTTCTATAAAGGATTTTACGTACATTGCAGAAATGCTGAGGGTTTTAAGCTGCAGCACGAACACATTATTTTATGCAGTGACTCTGCCCAAGTTCAGAGCGAAGTTCAAGAATGCGGTGCAACAACTGGTTACATAAATTCTTCACTTAATGACTCAGCAAAAGAACTGGCAGAGGTCCCCAGGCAACTGCAGTGTTAACAGTGCAGGAATTACATATGAACGATTGGGCGTTGTTATAGACGAGGCCAGACCACTCAAAACATTCTTAACCAGGCAGCCCAGACCGTAATTTATCAATTTGTTTTGGTAAGTGCACAGTGAAAATTACCCTGAGCAAGTTAGCTAATTTGACTACTATATTTTAAAATAGAGCAAAATCTGTTGTCAAAATTATACAATGAAACACGAAGAACAGAATGAAGAACACCAACAGAACTCATTCGATCCAAACTAGACTTAATTATGCTGCTCCGAATATACACAACAGTCCCAAAAAACAAACTTCCTTTAAAAACCGGTAGAAATGGAACACATGGTGAAGTTGAAGGGCAGAAAGAGAGAGAGAGAAAGAGAGAGAGAGTTTCTACACAGCTCAATGTTGATATCCTCACCAGCTGAAGACAACTAAAGTGCTCAGCTCAGCTCGAGAGATGACCACTCTGCTTTCATTCCACAGTCACTTCTAAAGCATGACCACGTTGACCTGACGTCTCATCTCATATAAACAAAAGTCCTCTCGAAATCCTTTTCACCTCTGTACCAAACCAGACTGATTGGAGCCCGGCCTGGTTTATTACCACTGTGAAAAAAAAAATCAAGGACAGAGTATACTTGAACCAAGGAAGAGTTTTTTAAAAAAAATGATTAGCTTTGGAATAGAGACCATCAGCACAATCACATGGATCTGAGTAAACACCCAGCAGAGGATCGGGATGGGGGAAGCAATATGAGGCACCATTCAGTGGTTCAGGAATACATGGCTATTCCTGAGTGATTGGCAGAAGGACATACACGGAGACACACAGGTAATGAGCAGCACAAAGTCATTCAGCGCTTCGAGTCTGGTCCGCCCACCATTCCAAAACATCACGGCTCATCCAATTCTAAAGTGTAATCCGCATTCCTGTCTGTCCCTGATAATGATACCCATCTCCCAACCTAAACAAGAATCCATCCACCTCCACCTTAAGAAAAATTTAAAGATGTGACAAAGTGACAGCACTGAAGGGAGGAAGAGGAGACTGTCAGTGACATGTGAGAATGGAAAGAGGCTGGGGAGTGATTCCAAATGATGGACTGGCTGTGAGTTATGGGTTCAGATGGAACATTGCATCATCACAGACTGCCCTATGGATGGGTGTTTACGACTGGCTGGAGGGATCTCTGCAATTCCTCTGCAGAGGTGAAGGGGGAATGGGCAAAATCAGTGCCTCCTGCATCATGATGATTGTCAGATTCTCTCTGTACAGCTCACAATAAACACTTCATTGCAACAAGAGGTGAGTGTGTTGCTCAGACTGTGTTTGGTTGTCTGTCTGTGTGTCAATATCTTTTTGAGCCCCTAGCAGGATCTCTGTTTGCCTCTCTGTGAGTCTGTCTCTGTTTGCTTATGAGTGTCGCTCGATATCTATATCTAATTGCATGTGTGGTTCTGTAACTATGTTAAAGTTGTGTATATACGGATGTTTCTGCAAGTTTTTGCATGTTGATGTGCAATGTCTCTCAGTATGAACTCATTTCCATATGCGTGCGGAGATGTGGGTCAATTTTGTTTGTGTGTAAATATGTTTCTTTATGTAGGATGACTTGTTATGTGTGCGTGTGTCTGTGTTTTGTATCTCTGCGTTGTTCTGTTCCCATATATCAGTTTGACTGTATTTTGTGTACGGATGTGTGTGCATTATCTATCTGTACATAATCATGTTCCTATACCTCTCAGCATGGTGGTGTTCCTGTGTGTGAAGTATGAGTGTGTTAATGTAGCGATGTGTAGGTATGGTCACATACTGCAGTCTGATTGTATTCTCTGTGTGCATGAGGGTGAGGTTTTGTTTCTATGCCCGTCAGGATCTGGTTTATTTTGTGTAGTTGGTTCCCATGTCTCCGTTTGAATATGATTCTGTATATGTTTGCGCATTTGGGGCGTACGATGGAATGTGTAATTGTTTCTGTTTACCAATATGTTCCTTGTCTCACCTTGACTGTATTTGTGCATGTGGATGTATTTCTGCGTCTGTGTGTATGTTTGTGTGATGGTGTGGGTGTGTTTCTGTGTCCTTCAAGATCTGTTTATATTTCTGTCACACCATGGCACTCCGTCTCCTGAAAAAAGACGAGTGAACATAGAACATTACAGCGCAGTACAGGCCCTTCAGCCCTCCATGTTGCACCGACCAGTCATACCAATCTGAAGCCCATCCAATCTACACTATTCCACGTACGTCCATATGTTTGTCCAATGACGACTTGAATGCACTTAAAGTTGGCGAATCTACTCTCGCTGCAGGCAAAGCATTCCATACCCTTACTACTCTCTGACTAAAGAAACTACCTCTGACATCTGTCCTATATCTATCACCACTCAATTTAAAGCTATGCCCCCTCGTGCTCGCCGTTACCAAACGCTTTGCTGAAATCTATATACACCACATCAACCAGTTTACTCTCATCTACCTGTTTGGTCACCTTGTCAAATAACTGAATAAGCTTTGTGACGCACGACCTACCCTTCACAAAACCGTGCTGACAATCCCTAATCAAATTATTCTTTTCTAGATGATTATAAATCCTATCTCTTATAACCTTTTCCAACATTTTACCAAGAACTGAATTGAGGCTCACTGGTCTATAACCACCAGGGTTGTCTCTACTCCCCTTCTTGAACAGGGGAACCACATTTACTGTCCTCCAGTCTTCTGGCACTATTACTGTAGACAATGAAGATTTAAAGATCAATGTCAAAGGCTCGGCAATCTCCTCCCTAGTTTCCCAGAGGATCCTAGGATAAATCCCATCCGGCCCAGGGAACTTGTCTATTTTTACACTCTGCAGGATTTCTAATACTTCTTCCTTGTGAACCTCAATCCCACCTAGTCTAGTAGCCTGTATCTCAGTATTCTCCTCGACAATATTGTCGTTTTCTAGAGTGAATACTGTCGAAAAATATTCATTTAGTGCTTCCCCTATACCCTCTGACTCCACACACAACGTCCCAATATTTTCTTGATTGGCCCTAATCTTACTTTTGTCATTCTGTTATTCCTTAAATGCCTATAGAAAGCCTTAGGGTTTACCCTGATCCTATCCACCAACAACTTCTCATGCCTCCTCCTGACTCTTCTGAGCTCTCTCTTTAGGTCTTTCCTGGCTACCTTGTAATCCTCAAGCGCCCTAACTGAGCCTTCACATCTCATCCTAACATAAGCCTTATTCTTCTTCTTTACCAGAGATTCCACTGCCTTCGTAAACCATGGCTCCCGCGCTCTACAGCTTCCTCCCTGTCTGACTTGTCTGGGACACACAGGAGCTTTTTCTTGAATAAGCTCCACATTTCTAATGTGCCCATCCCCTGCAGTTTCCTTCCCCTTCCTAAATCTTGCCTAATCGCATCGTAGTTGCCTTTCCTCCAGCTGTAACTCTTGCCCAGTGGAATACGCCTATCCCTTTCTATCACTGAAGTAAACATAACAGAATTGTGATCGCTATCACCAAAGTGCTCACCTACTTTCAAGTCTAAAACCTGGCCGGGCTGGTTACACAGTACCAAATCTAATGTGGCTTCACCCCTTGTTTGCCTGTCTACATACTATGTCAGGAAGCCCTCCTGCACACACTGGACAAAAACTGACCCATCTATCGTACTCGGACTATAGTGTTCCCAGTCAATGTTTGCAGCAGGTCATGGTGCACAGATTGCTCTCAATGGAGTATATGTGGGAACTTGCAAAAATCCAAACACCAGTATCTCCACCTCATAACCACTGAAACCTGAACTTTTACTTTGCTTTAAAGACCTATTGTCTAACTAATTAAACAAGACAAGTTAATATTGAATGAGACGCAAGGCACTCGGAAGCTCAGAGGAACAGTAGGATTTGGGGTGCTTGTCCACAGATCCCTGAAGGTGAGATGATATGTTAACGGAATAGCACAGATGACATGTGGAACATCCAATATCTTGCTTAGTCCTGGTGCTGATTATCGAGGCAAGGTGGTCTTGTTGGAGTTTTGTGGGACTTGGGGGGTGAGGATCCAGCTGAAGAACTGTGTACAGTTCTGATCAACACATGAGAGAAATTTGTGCACTCACATGATCACAGCAATCGTCAAAACGCTGATGGAAAGGGTGATAGAGTTTAATATAGGGAGCAGGTCAACCGGGTGGAAGTAGAGATAATCTCTGGGAAGTAAAGATCCAAAAATGATTCCCTCCACAAATGATGTCACCATTCACCCTGCTCAGGAACACGCTGCTATCCCTGATTGACTGTCGGATTGACACACATGGGGACGTACAAAGCACAGCATTAGGCCATTTAACCCTTCGACTCTGGTCCTCCTGCCGCTCCAGAAGACATCAGCTTACCTAATTGTAACATCAACTCTGCATTCCCATATGCACCTGAGCACTATCCTCACTCAACCCCCAAAATGTTAACAAGAATCTATCTACCTGTCCCTTCAACAATATTGAAGGACATGACAAATGGAGAGCAGGGAAGGAAGCAAGAGGTGATTGTCAGGGGCAGAGTAGGAGGGAAAGAGCCTGCAGGAGTGATTACAATGACGGACTGGCTGTGAGTGCAGGGTTCAGCTAGAACATTGGCTCTTCACTGACTGCCCTGTGGATGAGTGTTAAAGACCGGCAGACGGGTTCTCTGCAATTCCCCTGTAGGGGAGAAGGGGGAAGGACGTAAACAGGCCCTCCTGCACCATGGTGATTGTCAGACCTCTCTGTTCAGCTCGCAATAAACACTTTATTACCACAAGAAAAAGGCTCTGGTGTTGATGGTCCTCTGGGGTTAGCTGGTTATTATTTCGTATATTTTTATTTAGTTTTGAGAGAGTTTCTTGAGCCCACCTCCTGGCTAATCCCATCACAAGGATATTGCTGTCTCTCTACTTCTCTGCCTCTTACTGTGTGTCTTTGTCTCTGTCCCTCCCTTCATCTCTTTCTCCGTCTCTGTAATTCTCTCTCTGTTTTTCTCTCTGAATTTCCTGCTGTCAGTCTCTCTCTGTGTCTCACTCTGCCTCTCTCTCTCTGTTCCTCTCTCACTCACTTGGTCTGTCTGTCTGTCTTTCTCTCGTTCTCCTGTATTTCTGTCTCTTTACTTCTCTCTCTCTCTGTCTATCTCATTCTTTGTCTCCCTCTCTCTCACTATCTCTTTTTCTCTCATTGACAATGTCAAACATTTGTTCTCTCAGTTTAGTATATGTCCACGTTCGTTGGCTCAAGTGCATTCCTGATCCCTACCTTCAATGATTGTTTTCGTGTATGTGTGTTTGTGTATGTATGTGTGTTTGTATGTGTGTTTGCATGTGTGTGTGTGTATATGTGTGTGTGCGTGTGTGTTTGTGTATGTGTGTGTTTGTGTTTGTGTGTGTGTTTCTCTTTCAGTGTGTGAGGGTCTGTGTGTGGGCATGTTTCATTGCCTTTGTGGGGATGTCACTCTGTTTATGTTCCTCAGTTTGTAAAAAAAAATGGATATGTTCCTGTGTATCTCGGTGTGTTTTGCATATGGTGTCTTTTGCGTTTCTATTTGTGCGGAATATATGTTGTTTTTCTTGTGTGTGTCAGCGTGTCAAACTAATTCTATGTGTGTCTGTCTTTAGAGTGCAGTTGTTTTATTGCGTGAATGCAGGGTGTGTCTCTCTGCCTGGCTGTGTTCCTGCATAAGTAGGTGAGTGTGTTGTTCAGACTGCATTTGGCTGTTGGTTTGTATGTCAAGTCTTTTCTGTGCATCCGGCAGGTTCTCTCTGTGTGACTGTGTTTCTGTGTTTGTTTAAGAGTGTTGCTCTGTGTCTGTACAAAATTACACAGTGAAACACAAAGAACAGAATAATGAACCCCTGCAGAAATCATCTATCCAAACTAGATTTAATTAAGCTGTTTCGAATATACACAATAGTCCCAAGAATCAAACACCCGTTAAAAAATATAAAAATGGAATAAATGCTTACAGGTTGAAGTTAGAAGGCAGAAGGAGAGAGACAGTTTCCACAGAGGTGAACTCTTACTCATTATGGACTGAATTGCTCAGCTCGAGAGCTGACCACTTCCCTTTCATTATCCAGGTCACTTCTAAAACATGACCATTTTGGCCTGATGTCTTATCCGTTTACATGCAAACAAAAAGCCCTCTCAGTACCTTTTAATCTCTGTACCAAACAAGTCTAATTGGAACCAAGAGAGTTTTATGACACCTGTGGAAAAAATCAGAGGCACAGTATCCTTGAGAAAAGGAATAGCTTTGAGAACAAAAAGGACCAGTCTTGTGACATTGTGAGGGTGTGTGTGTGTGTGTGTGTGGTTAGGAACATTTGGGGAGGTCGTTGGATGTGAGTGTGTGCACGCGGGTTTGAGAGTGTTCCTGTTTGTCAGTATGCTCCTGTATCTCATTCTGACAGTATTTATGTGTTTAGGTGTGTTTCGATGTCCTTCAGGTTGTGGTTATGTCTCTGTCTCACAATGACGCGTCCTCTCCTGAAAACGGCCGAGTGAATCTGCCAGCAGATCACGGTGCACAGATTGCCTTCAATGAGCTATTTTATCGGGACCTGGAAAAGAGCTAAATATCAGTATCTGTACCACAGAAAACCTGAAGGTTGAACTGTTATTTCAGTTAAAAGACCTAAAACAAACCAATTAAACACGACAATGGACTATTCAATGAAAGGCAGGGCACGAGGAAGCTCAGAGGACAGTGGGATCTTGGGATGCTTGTCCACAAATTCCTGAAGATGGCATTTCTTGTTAGCAGAGTGGTTAAGAAGGTACACGGGACACATATTTATATCAGTCGTAGTGCAGATTATAGCAGGGCATGTTGGAGATTTCCAGGACTTTGGTGAGGATACAGCTGGGGTACTGTCTGCAGTTCTGGTCAACAAATGATGACAATAGACACATCAAACCTCAAAATGCTGACGAGATGCGGGAACAGTGACAGAGTTTAATGTGGGGAGCAGGTGAATATGGAATTCTTATAAACGTCCTTCAGACCACCTCCAACGTCAGCATAGTCTTCCTTCAACATGGGGCACAAACACTGCTCACAATATTCCAAACACGGCCTGACCAGAGCCTTATACAGCCGCAGCAGTGTGTTCTCTACTCTTGTATTCAAGTTATCTTTAAATCAATGCTAACAATGTGTTTTCTTACTAAATGACGTTGTGAAGAGTACTCGTGATGTGAAAGGCAGGAAGCGAGAATTTCTTTGTAAAAATCATCGGAGGAAAGTGCGTGTGGTCCCTTTAAGAGGTAAAGTGCTTTTCTAAACTTAAAAATTACACAGAAAAATGTGTCTGTAAGCAGTTGCAGACGACAGACAATTCTGAATTTGAAACGTGTACCAGGCCCGAGACACCAAAACCCAATTAAATTTATATCTGATGGTTTTGTCTATTTCGAAACATTTCAATTATAATGAAATTAATAGGTCATCAAGGGTATTAAAGATGAGGGCATTTGAAAATTAGAAAGAGCCAACTGCCATCTGAGGAGGTAACAACTTTCAGCTCTCATATAAAGCACCATTCATCCATAAAAGGGACCATGACACTTTTAGCTGATACTCCAGTCAAAATAAATTGCAGACAAAACATCCCTAACAGCAGGATCAGCGGAAAGCAGGCGTTTGTGACTTGGGATCAGAAAATAGACTGAGAGACAGCGGAGACCGCAGAGCATTCCAAAAGACCTGTGTGAACGTTGAGAGACGAATTTAGAAATTATTGTTTTCTTATTACTTATATTTATATAGATGGGAACCTGTGTTTATTGGAACAGCATATCAATGGAATTTCGCTCACTTAGAGAATAGTTAATAGTTATGGTGTATTATCCTGTAAAAAGGACGCCTGAATGGCTCGTGTGCTTTCGGGTTTCAACAACTTTCCGTCATAAGAAAATAGTCTGCACATCTATTCTTCTGACCCAAGTTCATAAACGCTCACTTGCATTCCATGCTATTCCACCTATCTTTGCATCGTGTTCAAACTTTGCAAAAATAACCTCCATCATCCCGGTCATTAATGTATTTCATGAATACTTGTGGTCCCAATCAAACCTCTGTGTAACACCACTCGCCACCATTCGCTACTTTCTGCCTTCTTCCAGTCAGCCAATCCTCTGTCCATACTCGTACCTGGTCACTAATACAGTGGGATTTTATCTTATTTAGCAGCCTGCTGCACCTGTGTCATACGTTTTCTGCATTTTGTTCATAATTACGAAAACTATTTTTGTGTTGCAGCTTTCCCCAACGTTCCCTTATTTAAATAATTCTCTGCTCTTTTATCCTACCTTCCAAAATGAACAACTTCATATTTTCCCAAGTTAAATTCACATTTTGCACACTTACTTAACCGAACAAAATCTCTCTCAAAACTGTCTGCATCCCTCTCCCAACTTGCCTTCCCACCTATTTTCGATCCCAACTGAAACTCTGGCTCCAGGACGTTCGCTTCATTATTCAGTCATTCGCATACACAGTAGAACACAGGACATAGATCAGTACAGCACAGAACAGGCCCTTCAGCCCACGATGTTGTGCCGATCATTGATTCTCATGTGAGGTAAACCTAATGTACGAACTCTCACATTTCTGTGACTTTATGCATGTCCAGCAGTCTCTTAATTATCCCCAATGACCGCGCTTCCACAACTGCAGGTGGCAACGCATTCCATGCTCCCACAACTCTCTGCGTAAAGAACCTGCCTCTGACATCCCCTCCATACTTTCCGCCAAACACCTTAAAACTATGACCCCTCGTGTTAACAATTTCAGCACTGAGAAAACGTTTCTGGCTATCAACTCTATCTATGCCTCTCATTATCTTGTACACCTCAATTAGAGACTCCTCTTTTCCTTCTTTTTTCCAATGAGAAAAGTCCGAGCTCAGTCAACCTCTCTTCGTAAGATAAGCCTTCCATTCCAGGCAGCATCCTGGTAAACCTCCTCTGAACCCTCTCCAAAACATCCACATTTTTCCTATAATAGGGCGACCAGAACTGGACGCAGTATTCCAAGTGCAGTCTAACCAAAGATTTATAGAGCTGCAACAAGGTCTCACGGCTCTTAAACTCAAACCCTCAGTTAATGAAGACCAAAACACCCTATGCTTTATTAACATCCCTGTCCACCTGGGTGGCAATTTTAAGGAATCTATGTACCTGCACCCCAAGAGCCCCCTGTTCCTCCACACTACCAAGAATCATGTCTTTAATCCTGGACTCAACTTTCAAGTTCGACCCACCAAAATGCATCACTTCGCATTTATCCAGGTTGAACTCCACCTGTCACCTCTCAGCCCATCTCTGCATCCTATCAATGTCACGCTGCAACCTACACTGCCAACGACACTCTGCAAGTTTGTGTCGTCTGCAAACTTGCTAACCCACCTTCAATCTCCTCATCCAAGTCATTAATAAAAATTGCAAAGAGTAGAGGCCCAAGAACAGAGCCCTGTGGAACACCACTCACCACTGACTTACAGGCAGAATACTTTCCTTCCACTACCACTCGCTGTCTTCTGTGGACCAGCCAATTCTACATCCAGACGGCTAACGTTCCCTGTTTCCCATCCCTCCTGACCTTCTGAACGAGCCTACCATGGGAACTTTATCAAATGCCTTACTGAAGTCCACATACACAACATCCACCGCTCGACCCTCATCAACTTGTCCAGTAACATCCTCAAAGAACTCAATAAGATTTTTGAGGCATGACCTGCCCCTCACAAAGCCGTGCTGACTGCCTTTAATC
The DNA here is from genome assembly GCF_037043375.1 of Chiloscyllium plagiosum. NCBI lineage: Eukaryota > Metazoa > Chordata > Chondrichthyes > Orectolobiformes > Hemiscylliidae > Chiloscyllium > Chiloscyllium plagiosum. The sequence continues at coordinate 35,041,253 of NW_028270178.1, forward strand.
AAGACATGCTCTTCCAGATGGTCATAAATCGTATCCCTCAGAATCCTTTCTAATACCTTGCAGATGACAGAAGTGCGACTGACTGGTCTGTAATTGCCGGGCTTTTCCCTATTTCCTTTCTTGAAGAGAGGAATTACATTTGCCTCCCTCCAGTCCTCAGGTACGACTCCGGTGGAGAGCAAGGATGCAAAGATCTTCTCAAGCGGCAAAGCAATCACATTTCTCGCTTCCCAAAGCAGCCGAGGACAAATCTGGTCTGGCCTTGGCGACTTGTCAATCTTAATGTTTGTCAAAATTTTCAACACATCAGCTTCCTCAATCTCTATCTGTTCCAGCATGTTTACCTGCTCCTCAATGGTTTCATTCACTACAGAATTGCATGCTTTACACAGTATGTATAATATTTATTATGCATTGTTGGATAGAGCAGTTTGGCTGTTCATAAATATTGTTTTGCATTGTAGCTGACAGTGTTTTCATGTAAATATTATTGTGCACTGGAACAGCCTTTGTTTGTTAATAAATATTGCTTTGTGTGGAAATCCTTTGATTTAAAATATAAATAGTGATGTATATGGGAAATGTGCATGTTTATATTTAAATCCTGTTTTGTTTTGAAGCTGTTCATGCTTTTTCATAAATAATGTTGTGTCTTGGAAGTGTTATGGATTAATATAAATATTGTCAAGCATTCGAGCTGTACATGATAATATAAGAAATACTGTGTTTCGGAAGTGTTTATGTTCATATAAATATTGTCATATGTTGGATCTGTTTTTGTTTATGTGTATGTTCTTTCATGGAACTATTCATCTTTGTAAATCAATATTGCTGTGGAGTGGAGCAGTTCTTGTTTAAATATAAACATTAATATATGTTGATGTTTGCCTGTCTCCTCCTCATCAGCAATACCGCTTCTGAACATTTAGTGTGAATGATAAGCTCCTCCTCTGCTTTGGGATGGACCTGCTGTCCCACCACCTGCTAGAGGGGCAGCTGCAAAGAGCAGCATCGGTCATTTCTTAGTGGTAATGGGGAATAAATAGGCAGGGACACCCGATCTCTCATTATATAGATGTAAGTTTGCTTGCTGAGCTGGAAGGTTCAGACGATTCATCATCATACTTCGTTACATCATCAGTGAGCCCCGGTGAAGCACTGGTGGTATGGCCCGCTTTGTATTTATGTGTTTCAGTTTCCTTGGGTTAGCGACAGCATTACCTGTGACGGTGTCATTTCCTGTTTTCTTTTCTCAGAGGGTGGTAAATGGGATCCAAGTTAATGTGTTTGCTATTAGAATTCTGGTTGGAATGCCGTGCTACTAGGAATTCTCGCACGTGTCTCTGTTTGGCTTGTCCTAGATGGTTGTGCTGTCCCAGGCGAAGTGGCATCCTTCCTTATCTGTATGTAAAGATACTAGTGAGAGTGGGTCATGTCTTTTCATGGCTAGTTGAAGTTCATGTATCCTGGTGGCCAGTTTTCTACCTTTTATCCAATGTAGTGTTTGTTACAGTTCTTGCAAGGTATATTGTCAATGACATTAGTTTTGCCTGTTGTCCACATCGGGCCTTTCAAGTTCATTAGCTGCTGTTTTGGTTTGTTGATGGGTTTGTGAGCTTCCATGATGCCATGGCTAAATCTCCACAGGAAATGATGTCACCAACCCAAGGAAACCTAAACACACAAGTAAAAATCGGGCCATACCACCAGTGCTTCACTGGAGGCTCACTGGGGCGTCCAGAACTAGAGGAAATAGGTTTAGGGTGAGTGCGAAAGACTTAAAAGGGACCTAAGGGGCAATATGTTCATGCAGAGTGTGGTCCGTGTATGGAACGAGCTGCCAGAGGAACTGGTGGAGCTGGTACAATTGCAAAACTTAAAAGGCATCTGGATGGGTTGAATAAGAAGCGTTTAGAGGGATATGGTCCATATGCTGGCAAATGGGACTGGATTAATTTAGGATATCTGGTCAGCATGGACAAATTGGACTGAATGATCTGTTTCCGTGCTGTACATCTCTGTGACTATGATGGAAAGATGTTACCTCGTATGGTCATGAAATGTCTGAAAATGAACCTTCCGGTTCAGCGAGCAAACTCACATCCAGAACTTCAACCTGAGCAACAAATCTTCTCAAATCTCGCTCTCATTATGTATTCAGGGAACAATAATTCAAGAGCACTAGGGAAAGAGAGAGCGTTAAATACAGATAGAGAGGGTGTTAAAGATTGTAATAGGGAAATAATTCAATTGAGAATAATAGGGGGAGGATTAAATAGACAATAATAAAGAGAGGGTTAAATGCAAGGTAATCGTGAGAGGATTAAATACAAGGGAACAAGAACAGCATTAAATACTGGAGAGGAGAATTGAATGTAATACAATGTCATCGGGAGAGGTGTTAATGAACAGTTATAGAAAGAAGATTGAATACGGTGGAGCAGCGAAAGGGTTAAATACAGGCAAAAAGGATAGGGTTAAGTACAGAGGGGATAGGATCAAACTGAGAGTAATAGCGACAGGGTTACTCAGAGAGACATCGGGAGAAAGTCAAATACAGATAGAGAGAGGGTTAAAGTTTGTGACGGGTGCTGTTTAAAGGATGTCAATGACTTGGAATGGCTTTGAGAGGAGATTAATAATCATATGAACATAATGGCAGTTCTTTCAGCCTCTCAAGTCTGGACCCAGTGTTCTAGCGAGAAGGAAAAATAGGGTGGTCACTAGTAATTTAAATTTGTGAGTTCGGGGGAAGGGAAAGAGAAAGAGACAGGAAGTATGCTGATAAATAAAAAGGTAACCAGCAGATTAGCATGAGTACAGGAATGTTTAAGTTCAAGGCAGACTATGAAAGAAACAAAAAGGAAGGATAACTCAGGAGATATTAGAGATGTTGTGAATCATGGTGGTAAGATGGCTAGCATAAAGTCACTTTCACAGAATGCTCGTAGCATTCGTAACAAGTTTGATGAGCAAATGGCACAACTCATTGCAAATGAATATGATTTGGTAGCCATTATAGAGACGTGATTACAGAATGGTCACAACTGCGAGTTAAATATCCAGGGATACAAGCCTAGTCAGAAGGGCAGACAGGGATTTAAGGTAAGTAGTGTGGCTCTGATATTCAAGGAGGATATCAAAGCAGTGCTGAGAGATGATATAGGTTATATGGACAGTGAGGTTAAATCCATTTGGGTGGAAATTAGAAAATGATCTGCAGCTGCAACAATTAATTAGGAAGGCAAATGGAATTTTGCTCTTCATTGCTAAACGTATTGAGTATAAAAGCAGAGACATAATGTTGCAGTTGTACAAGGTACTGGCGAGGCATTTCCTGGAAGATATTGTGCAGTTTCGGTCTACTTACTTGAGAAATGATGTACTGGTATTGGAGGGATTGCAGAGGAGGTTCACGACGTTGATTCCAACTTGAGGGGGTTGGCTTATGAGGAGAGACTGAGTAGATTTGAATTATATTAATTGGAATTCATAAGAATGCAGGGAGATCTCATACAAAGATATAGAATTATAGAGGGAATCAAAAAAATACAAGTAGATGGGATGTTTTCACTGTTAGGTGAAGTTAGGACAAGACGACATAGCCTCAAGATTAGAGGGAGCAGATTTAGGAATGAATTGAGAAAGAACGTCTTCTCTCCATTTGTGTACGAATGAACTTCTGTTTATTTTTTGACGGTTTGCAACCCAGCATGGTATTAACAGAGCTGTCAAGATTTGTTAGAGAGTTCTGTAATCTGAGATTAAGGAAAACACCCGTAACTGATAGCCTTCACTTCCTCGTTTAGCATTTTTGGTTATTGTTTTAGCTCTTTTAAGTTCCTGGAACTGGGTGGATGTGCAGATCTGTGCTGATGAGATGGGAATGAGAGATTTATTCAATTACTTTACCATGGTGTAAAATGTTCATGAACACCCTGACAGTAAGGCACATTTTAGTGACCAGTCAAGTTCACAAGAGCCTGAGGCGTCAGAGGAAGGGAGAGAGTCAAGAAGATGCTGAGATGGAGAACCGGACGAAGTTGGTAATTTATCTCTTCACCATATGCATCAGCTTTATACTTCTGTGTACGGTCTTAAAATCTTATATGTTAACATTAGAGGATGCAATAGTGTAAGCATGGAAATCCAGACATTTTTACGTATGTTGGAGAAAGGATTTCAGCTGAAGCACGAACACATTATTTTATGCAGTGACTTTGTACAAGCTCAGAGTGAAGTTCAGGAACGCGGTGCAACAGCAGGTCACGGAATTTGTTCACTTAATAACTCAGCAAAACATTTGAGAGTTGTCCAAAGGCAGCCGCGGTGTTCCCAGTGCAGACATTGTATATGAACGGCCAGGATTCCATCAGTATAACCACATGGATCTGAGTATAACACCCAGCGGTAGGTAGAGTGGGGGTTAACAGGATGGGTCACCATTCACCCCGCTCAGGAACATCCTGCTATCCCTGATTGACTGATGGATTCACACACACGTGGACACACAGACAATGAACAGCAGCAGGCCATGCAGCCCTTTGAGCTTGGCCTCCCAGCACTCCAGAAGATGGCTGCTCATCCAATTGTGCAGTCAAATGCGCATTCCTTTGTGCCACTGCGTAACATCCCTCCCCACAAAATTTAACAAGAATCTATCCATTTCCACCTTAAGACAAATTGAAGGATGCGACAAAGGGAAAGCAGGTAATGGGAAAGAGGTGACTGTCAAGGGCAGAATAGGATAGAAAGAGGTTGGAAGAATGATTCCAAATGATGGACTGGCTGTGAGTGATGGGTCAGCTGGAACGTTGGGTCTGAACAGACTGCCTGGTGGATTAGTGTTAAAGACTGGCTGGCGGAGCCTTATCTGAATTGGTTATTGTTGTGTGCACATTTGTTTTTGAGAGAATTTATTGAGTCTGCAGCATATCTTCTCACATCACAAGGATATTGTTTTCTGTCTTTCTCTCTCTGCCTCTTTCTGTCTGATTTTCTTTCTGTTCCTTTCTTCCTCTCCCTCCCCACCTCTCAATTTCTTGCTCAGATTATCTCTCTCTGTCTATCTCGCTCTCTGCGTCTCTCCCCGTCTATGTAGTTCTGTTGCTCTCTCTCTCTATCTCTCTTTACCTATCTATCTGACTGCCTGCCTCGCTGCCTCCCACTATGCCTATCCTTCTTTGTCTCTCTGTCCAGCTCATTACCTGGCTCTCTGGCTCTCTCTCTCCCTCTCTCTCTCGCGCGCTGTCTTTGTATTTTTCTCACATTTACCATGTCAGGCACTTGTCTCAGTTTAGCACATGCTCACTTTCATTGACTTAAGTCCCTTATTGATCCACCCATTCACTGATCTTTCGCCAAGTAGTGATTTTGTAAAACGCAAAGTGCACAGATACAGCCAGCAATACCTTGAACATTACTGTTAATAAGTCTCCTGAACTTCGATCGTCTCTTTTTCCTCTCCATGTGGCTTGAGAGAGGTGTGTTCATGCGATTCCCTTTCGGTGTGTGAGGGTCTCTATATGTCTCCTTGTGAGGGTGCTTCATTGTCTTTGTGAGGGTGTCACTCTGTGTGTGTTTCCCTCGGATTTTATCATTAGATATGTCCCCGGCTGTGACACATTATGAGTGCATTTATGCATCTGTGTGTGGGTGTCCCTTTGTGTGTATTGGGAAATATTTCAGTGACTGCATATTCATGTATTTATGTGTTTGGGAATGTTATTCAGTCGTATGAGAGTGTTTCCGTGAAGTTGAGTGTTTGTATGTGAGTCTGCGTTACTGTGCCTGTATTTGTATGTGTTTTGCACGTGTGCATCTAATGAGTTTGTCCGTATGTGTATGCTGTTTGTGAGGTCATATGCCTCTGGCTGTGTGGTTGTCGGTGGTTGTGTTTGTGGGTGTAGCTGTCAGCAAATTGTGATGGTTTTGCGACTCCATGTGTGTGTAGTTCTGAGTGTCAATGTACTATTGTGGTTTGCGGGATGTGTCTCTGCCTGGCTCTGCTTTTGTTTAAGCAGTTGAGTGTGTTGTTGAGACGATGTTTGGTTGCCTGTCCGTCTCCAAGAGCCTACTGCGCTACCAGCAGTACCGACCTGTGCCTCTCTGTGGGTGTGCCTCTATGTTCGTTTCTGAGTCGTTCTATATCAATATATAATTGTGGTTGTAGTTCAGTAACTGTGCTTAAATGTGCTGTGTGTATATATATATAAATGCGAGGTGATGCATTTGGAAGGTCGAATTTGAAAGCGGAGTACAGGATTAAGGATAGGATTCTTGGCAGTGTGGAGGACAGAGGGATCTTGGTGTGCAGGTACATAGATCCCTTAAAATGGCCACCCAAGTGGACAGGGTTGTTAAGAAAGCATATGGTGTTTTGGCTTTCATTAACAGCGGTATTGAGTTTAAGAGTCGTGGGATCTTGTTGCAGCTCTATAAAACTTTGGTTAGACCACACTTGGAATACTGCGTCCAGTTCTGATCGCACTATTATAGGAAAGATGTGAGTGCTTTGGAGCGGGTTCAGAGGAGGTTTACAAGGTGCTGCCTGGACTGGAGGGCTTATCTTATGAGGAGAGGTTGACTGAGCTCGGACTTTTTTCATTGCAGAAAAGGAGAAGAGGGGACCTAATTGAGGTATACAAGATAATGAGAGGCATAGATAGAGTCGATAGCCAGAGACTATTTCCCAGGGCAGAAATGACTAACACGAGGGGTCATAGTTTTAAGCTGGTTGGAGGAAAGTATAGAGGGGATGTCAGAGGCGGGTTCTTTACACAGAGAGTTGTGAAAGCATGGAATGCGTTGCCAGCAGCAGTTGTGGAGGCAGTGTCATTGAGCACATTTAAGAGACTCCTGGACATGCATATGGTCACAGAAATTTGAGGGTGCATACATGAGGATCAGTGGTCGGCACAACATCGTGGGCTGAAGGGCCTGTTCTGTGCTGTATTGTTCTATGTTCTATAAGAAGTATCTGTCAGTTCTTGTAGGTTGGTGTGTAATGCCCCTTACTCTGAGTTCGTTTACATATGTTTGTGAGGCTGTGCATGTGATTCTGTGTCTGCGTTCAGATGTTTTAGATTAGATTACTTACAGTGTGGAAACAGGCCCTTCGGCCCAACAAGTCCACACCGACCCGCCGAAGCGCAAACCACCCATTCCCCTACATTTACCCCTTTACCTAACACTACGGGCAATTTAGCATGGCCAATTCACCTGACCTGCACATCTTTGGACTGTGGGAGGAAACCGGAGCACCCGGTGGAAACCCACGCAGACACGGGGAGAATGTGCAAACTCTACACAGTCAGTCGCCCGAGTCGGGAATTGAACCCGGGTCTCTGGCACTGTGAGGCAGAGTGCTAACCATATCACAGAATTTGTGTGTTGTGTGTGTGCGTGTGTGTGGTGTGTCTGCATGTGTGGATGTGTGTACGTTCTGTCTGTATATGGGTGTGTTACTTTCTTGCTTAGTAAGTCTGTATTTATGTATGTGTGTAGATTTGTTCCAATATCTCAGTATGACTGTATTTCTTTGTATGCGGATGTTTTTATTCTTTCTGTACATGGCTGTGTTCCAAAATGTCTCCGTATGTCTATTTTTCTGTGTGTGAGCGCGTGCGCACGCATGGGTGAGTTGGTATATTCCCCTTCTGCACTCTGATTGTATGCCTGTGTGTGCTGTGAGGGTGTGGGAATGCTTCTGTAGTCTTTGTGTAAGTGTGTTCCCACATTTAAGTTTGACTGCGTTATTGCACTTTTGTACATGCGTGTGTGTACTTGTGTGTGCGTGTATGTGTGTTTTTGTTTGTCAGTGTGTTCCTATATCTCACTCAGCCTGTATTTCTGTGTGTGGGTGTGCTTCTGCGTGTTTGTGTGTGTGAGGGTGTGGTATGTTTCTGTGTCCCTTTGGGTGTGGTTCTGTCTCTGTCTGATTATGAGATTCCCACTCCTGGAAAATGACAACTGAACACTACAGCAGGTCACGGTGCATGGATTGCTCTCAATGGTTCATTTCTGGCAACCTGGGAAATAGCTAAATGTCAGTATCTGCATCTTCGGCGCTCTGAAAATCGAACTATTACTTCAGTTCAATTTTAGCCTAATGAACGAAACAAGACAGGGAAATATTCAACAATAATCAGGATTCCAAGGATGCAATACATAAATAGTTTTTCGTGTTGGAGCTGCTTGTGGCAATATATAAATATGGTTATATATTGGATTATAAGGCCATACAACAAATCAGCAGTATTAGACCAGACAGTGGTGATCGAGGGCAAAGGTGTAGCAAGTGGAGAAGGTGCAATTGAGGGCACCATCGATCACACAACAGGAATAATTACGGTCCTTGAGGTAGGAGAACATCTGCAATGCCTTGGAGTGGAATTGTTCATCATGAGACCAGATACAGCAGAGTGGGAAGTAGAGGGATTGGAACAAGGGGATGATGCTTTTACAGAAAGGGGATGGGAGGAGGTTTATTCAAGGCAGCTGTGCGAATAGTGAGTTTGTAGTAGATGTCAGTGTGGAATCAATCTCTGGAGACAGAGAGGTTAAGGAAGGGGAGGGAGGCATTGGAGATGGACCAAGTGAATTCGAGGTTCGGTTGGAATGTGCTGGTGTGGTGAATGAGAGCTGACCAAGCTCCTCGTGGAAGCACAAAGTATCACCAATACAGTCATTAATGTAGCGGAGGAAAAGGTGGGGGATGATGCCAGTGTAGCTGTGGAAGAGGGATTATTCCCATGTATCCTACAAAGAGGCAGGCATACCTGGATTTTATCTGGGTATCCATAGTCACCTCTCTGTTTTGTAGGAGGTGGGAGGATTCAATTGAAAAGTTGTTAAATGCAAGCACAGGTTCTGCCAAGCGAATCAGATTGTCAGTGGAGGGGGACCAGTTTGGTCGGTGAGAGTGTGCGAGATATGCGGCTGTCCAGGCCCATCTCCGGCACTTTTATTTCCCTTCCCAGGAACAAAGACACGGAGGAGTCTGTCCAAAACTTTTCATTCAACTTTGCAAAGTCGGGTGCGAGAAAAAATGGTACACACACCCCTTAATAATAATCTCCACACATGATATACACGTATATGTGGGCTGGGTCTCCTACTGCTGTCTTGACCAACGAGTGCTAGGGTTCCCCACTGTTTTCCTTATTTGGGTTCTGGTGCCTGCGATTATTTTGTTACTCACTTGGCCAATCAGTGTTCGAATTCCCCGTTCTTTCCTTATATGGATGATGTTGTACAACTGTGGTTAAGGGCAGTCTCTCAGCTATCGAGGAAAGCTGTTACAATTGTTTCATTCACAAAAACATGGGGGAGGTCCGGCACCAGTTTCGAGTGTCTGCTTGTGTTTACTATAAGGTAGAAAAGACTAAAATGCAGCTAACCGTTTAAAAATTTCACTACCCCCTACAAATCCCCCGTGTCTTTTCTTACGACCTGTAATTTTTAAACCTTAAGTTTCTTCTCCAGGGCGTTTAATAACTCCCGAGCTTGTTCATCAAACTGCCCGTCTCTAATACTACCCCCGCCCAAGAGGGATTCACGTTGTTCCATCTCGAGATTCATTCGTTCAACCTGTCCATAGGGAACATCCCTCTTAGTAAGGGCGGTTTCGATCAGTCGTTGAGTTAATCCCCGGACGCAGGGAATAACGCAACACCCAAGGGCAGTGAGTACCCCTGCCACCACTATACATGAGACAAGAAAGGGAACGACCACCCCCGTCCATTTACCAAACCAAGCTTCCAACCAGTCCGTGAGGCCAGAGTCGATACTCGAGTTTTCGGCCAGTTCGTCCGCCAATGTGGTGAGTCCATCCAGGGCGCGGGTGATGGACCCATCAGGGGCTGTGTTGTTGGGGATGAAAGTGCAGCACTGAGTGCCTATCATGACACAAACACCCCCCTTCTCTGCCAACATCATGTCTAAGGCCAACCTATTTTCCCACGTCATCCGACTAGTGGCGTCCAGTTGTTCTGCTATTCCTTTCACTGCATCCCGGTATAATTAATGAACCTCTGCTGATTGTAGTAAATATAATTAATCCAATCCACGTTCTTATTGATAGTCACCCACCAGAACAGTGACGACTCAAAACCCGCCGCCATCTGGTTCCTAGCCTTGTACTCGTCAGGAACACCCCTGGGGACCCCTATGGCATCTAAATATATGTTATCATCGAAAGAGGTCTCCAAGGCTCTCTCAGTTCTCCCACTGGAACGGGGTTGCTCTTGTTTTTCGAATGCCAGGGTGAATGGGATGGCCAATTGAACTATTGCACAAGTGCCCGTCCATTTTCGGGGCAGGGTCTGTCGCAGAACCCTCCCACCACAGTACCACCAGAGGTCTGCCCTAGGCACATGAATGTGGGAGTAATTCCCGCCCCCAGTAGTTTCATTGACCAGCCGAATTGATCCGCTGCACTTGTCAAATGTCCCCACATCGTTGTCCCACTGTAGTCCCGTCCGAGAGACGCAGGCCTGGTGCGTACCCGTTACCCCCGAGAATGATGGCGGGCGGGGCGCCCCCTCAGACTTGACGGGGGGAAATTTCAAACTCAAGGGTCGACAAGTGGAGTCGTTCCAGGCCTCTCGGTTCTGGTACAGCCTTATCATGCAGTCCAAGGCTCGTGGGTGTTTCTCCCATCCCAGCGGGAATGGGACCACCTGAGGGTTCGGGCGGGCACCCGTGCATGCGTAGCAATCACTCTTTTTCATGCTCCTCACAGTATATTTGACCCATTCCATCCAGGCATTCGCCTCCCCGTATCCCGTTTCTATTTCAAAGGTCTTTTCCAAATCCGTCACCTCAATTATTCTAATCTTTCCCTGCTCATCGGTGGCGGATGAGCCCCCAGACTCAGCTTCAATGACCATGATATACGTGCAGCACAGCTGCACCCCCTCCTGTCCTGCCTGGCCCCCAACTCTAATACCCAGTATTGTTCCATTAAGGCTCGCCCCGTTGTTTCCCAAGTTCTTTATGGTCAGATAGAGCGGATTGCACTGATTCTGCCCACAATCCTGTCCAGGGGTGATGGGATCACGGACAACTGACACCATAGCCTGGACCCCGGGGGCTGGAGGCCTATGTATGCCTTCCCTACCATGCAATTGTAATACTAACGCCTGACCCTGGAATCTCCTTTCTCTCTCTAGGTTCCGTTTAGTTTGATTCAGTTCACTTTTAGTCTTGCAGGGCACCAACCCACATAGGTCTAAGCTAAATGTCTGTGTTGGCTTGTTGGCAAGCACGGAGATGGAGAACCACTGACGGTCCTCTACTTGTTTTTTCCGGAGGCCAAATTGGGTAACACGCACACTATGACCCAGCCCAAGGATAATGGCAAAGCAAGTTAACAATATGATTAACCGCATTTTGTCGCGACACCTTTAGCCAAAGGGCACAGTTCCTTTAGACTCGCCAAAGTCCGATTAGTTTGTTCTCAGGGTCTCTGTTCCTTAGCTGCCTTTGTCAGAGAGGTTCGTTCATCCTCCGTCGGTTGTGGCACTGGTCCCTTGACTCGAGTGTAATGTGTCCAGCCCTTTTCGGCCGTACGGACAGCCGTTTCGGTCGTCAAAAGTACCAGGAAGGGACCGTCCCAAGTTGTTTCGAGGGTACGCTGCTTCCAGCTTTTCATCAGGACCCACTGACCCAGCTTGATGGTGTGCACCGCAAACTCGAGGGGCGGCGTCTGTGCCAAAAGTCCCTGTTGGCGTAAACGAGATAGAGCAGACCCCAGAGCCACCACATATTTTTGCACAAACATATCCCGAGACACGAATACAGGAGGTTCCCCCTTCGGCCCATGGAATGGGAGGCCAAACAGCATTTCGAAAGGGGAGACACCCAAATCCCGCCTTGGCTGGGTGCGAATTTGCAATAGGGCAAGGGGTAGGCATTTGGTCCAAGGCAGGCCGATTTCACTAGTGAGTTTGGTTAGCTGCTTTTTGATGGTCTGGTTCATTCTTTCGACCTTGCCCGAGGAGGGGGGATGCCAGGGGGTGTGCAAATCCCAGTCAATCCCCATTGCTTGCACTACATTCTGGAGGACGGTCGAGGTGAAGTGGCTCCCCTGGTCAGAGTCAATAGCGCGGGGTAGCCCAAATCGTGGGATGATTTGTTCGAGTAGAATTTTGCTAACCTGAGTTGCTGTTGCCGTGGCAGTGGGGAAAACTTCCACCCATCCTGTCAGGTGATCTACTATTACTAATAGATACTTCAGGCGACCTATGGGGGGGAGCTCAGTGTAATCTACCTGGACATACTCAAACGGCCTATAGGCCGGACTCCTACCTCCTTGTCTTGCATGCTGCCGCAGCCCCCTTTTGTTAATCTTTCGACATGTTATGCAATCTCCTGTGACCTGCTTGGCTACCGTGTACAGACCAGGGTGAGCATATCGGCGCAGGAAGGCATCACACAGTGCCTGGGCGCCCCAGTGACCCCCTTGGTGTAGACGAGCAATAATGTCCCGCGTCAACGGTCGATTTAGTAGCTGGCGGCCATCGGGTAAGGTCCACTTCCCTTCCCTATCCTTTGTACCCCCCAGAGACGCAAGAAGAGTTTCTTCTTTGTCAGTAAACGTGGGCACTTCGGTAATTTCAGATATCTGGGGAATCCTTACCAGGCAGTTTATTACTTCCTTCCCCATCCCGGCCAATTTTGCCTGTTCATCTGCCAATTGATTCCCCAGGGTCTCTATTTTATCGTCTTTCTGGTGCCCTTTCACATGTACTACAACAATCTCTTGTGGCAGCAACAAATCTTCCAAGATCATGGCTACTAGTTCCTCGTGGGCCAACTCCTTTCCTCTGCTATTTATCATTCCCCTTTCCTTCCAGATCTTCCCAAAGGTGTGTACTACCCCAAAGGCATACTTAGAGTCAGTGTATATTGTCCCGGCTATTCCCTTTAAATTCCTCAAAGCCCGGTGCAAGGCGTACAATTCGCATGTTTGTGCGGACCAGGCATTCGGTAGCCGTCCACTTTCCACTAATTCCCAACCAGTCTCACTAATGACTGCATAACCGTTGTGTCTTTTCCCATCTATCACTCGAGAGGACCCGTCAATGTACCACCGCCTTCCTGCATGCAAGGGGGTATCCCTCAGATCTTCCTTCACTTTACTCTGGTACTCTATTATGTCTGAACAGCAGTGTTCCAGTTCCTCCTCCCCTTCCCCTTTCCAAAGGAAGTCCGCCGGGTTCTGGCAGCCCCCGACTTCTATTCGGAGGTCTTCTCGGTCTAACAATATGGCTTCATATTTCAGAATTCTCGAGTCAGTCAGCCACCATCCGGCCTTCTGATTCAGGATAGTTCTAACCTGGTGGGGAGTAGTGACTGTCAAGGGGGACCCGAAAGTCAACTTCCTGCTTTCCTCTACCAGCTTTGCCGTGGCTGCCACCACTTGGACACACTCCGGCCACCCTCGGGAGACTGGATCCAGAATTTTTGACAGGAAAGCCACGGGCTTCCTTTCTCCCCCCCCCCCAATCCTGGGTCAATACTCCAAGAGCGGTTCCCTTTCTGGAGTTCACAAAGAGACGAAATGTCTTACTAAAATCCGGCAAGCTTAAAACAGGGGCGGTCATCAATTTTTCTTTTAGAATTCCAATTAACTTTTTCTCCTCCTCCTCCCATTTTATTCTATTGGGTGCCTCCTCAATGAGTTTCAGGTACAAGTCTTTAGTAAGGGGGGCATAGTCATCTATCCATAACCGACAATAGCCTAAGAGTCCCAAGAACTTCCGCAACTCCCTCTTGGTTGTTGGGAGGCCTAGCTCGATTATTGCCCGCACTCTTTCTGGACTTATTCGTTTCTGTCCCTGGCTTATCAAGTGTCCCAGGTACTTAACCTCTTTCTCGACATATTGGAGCTTCTTCTGACTCACTCTTAACCCCTTCTCAGCTAGGTAATTTAACAGGGCATTAGTCCCAAGTAGGACGTCCTCCTCCGTGGGCCCGGATAAAAGGAGATCGTCCACGTATTGTATAAGCTTAAGGGCCGGGGACAAGGTTAGTCCTCCAATAATTGTTCCAGAATCTGCCCGAACAGAGTCGGGGACTCAGTGAATCCTTGGGGGAGCACGGTCCACCTGTACTGCTGTTTTCTACCAGTATCAGGATCCTCCCATTCAAAAGCAAAAAGATCCCTACTGTCCTTGTCCAGGGGACACGCCCAGAAGGCATCCTTTAAGTCTATAACACTAAACCAGCCGTGGTCCGGGGGTATTCGCCAAGGAATAGTGTATGGGTTCGGTACCACAGGGTGCCGTACTTGGACAATTTTATTTACTTCCCTTAGGTCTTCGACCATTCTGTAGCTCCCGTCCGACTTCCGGACCGGCAGGATGGGGGAATTGTATCGTGACATACAGGGCTCTACCAAACCATCTTTTATTAGGTCTTCCATAACTGTCTTCAGACCCTGCCTCCCTTCCCAAGAGATGGGGTATTGGCGCACTCTGACGTCGGGGCTCTGGGGCTTTAATTTTACCTCCACAGGTCGAATTGCGAGTCCCCCCGGTTCCCTTTGGCGACCCAAACCCTAGGGTCTATCTCTGTCAATCGGGACTCACTAAGGTATGACATGGTAACGGCTAATTCATCCTCTTCTCCCACTTCTATTCGTAATCCGAAACGGACTATCAAATCCCGTCCCAACAATCCATAGGGAAGATGGGGGAGGTGAAGGAGTTCCACCTGGAGCTCCTCCTCCTCCAGCCGCAAGGGTTGTGGTTCGAATATTTTCGCACTAAAAACCCCACCCTTAACTCCTGAAATGTTTAATGTTTTAGCTTGGACGCCAACCCCCCTAGGATGGAGGGGGATTGAGGACCTGCCGGCGCCTGTGTCAACTAAGAAGGTAACATCTTGTCTAAATGGGCCCACCCGTAAATTTACCAGGGGTTCTTGGTAGGCCCGTGTTCCGATCCTCCCCTGACTTCCCTAATCCATTTGTTCACGCTCCATTTCATACATTCCTTCTCTTTCCCTTTTGAACTCGGGACAATCCCTTTTGAAGTGTCCCAGTTTCCCGCAATGGTAACATCCGGCCATTGGAGGCCGCTCAAATCCATAAAATCCTCCTCTCTCACTTCTGCCCCGTCTCGCTTCTCTCCCTCTCCAACTTTTCTTCGACATTCCTCTTTCCACCCCATAACCTCCCTCCCCCATTCCGGTGGATTTACAAGCTTCCCGTACAGCTGCCACCATCATTTTTGTCTTCTGTTTCTCCCTTATTACATCCCTCTGAACGTACACCTTCTGTGCTTCCCGTAATATTTCTGCAACATCTTTTTCAGCCTAATCCTCCACTTTTTGTAATTTCTTCTGAATGTCAGGCCATGACTTAGTCACAAAGTGCACCTTAAGCATGCCCTTGCCTATTTCCCCATCGGGGTCCAAACCTGAATACTTTCGCATGGACTCCCGCAAACAGTCTAAAAACTCACTCGGGGATTCATCCTTTTTCTGTCCAACTTCGAATGCTTTCACTAAATTCCGCTGTTTGGGCACGCAGGTTTGGATCCCCCTGATTATAAGGCTTCTGAGATCTGTCATATTGGCCCGTCCCCCCGCGTCGTTATGATCCCACCGGGGGTCCTCTAAGGGGTACTTCTGCTCTCCACGCTGAGGGCCGTCCTGATGCTCCCTATCCCAAATGGCCATTGCACTATTCCGGATCATAACAATTTCATCGTAATTAAATAGTATTCTCATCATGGCCTGCAGTTCAGCCCATGTGTATATACTGGGCCCCAGAAATTGATCCAGTTGTATTCCCACACTGATGGGGTCGTCCAGTAGACGGGGTAGTTCATTACGGAGTTGCCGGATATCCCCAGAATTTAAAGGTTGTACTACGAACCCGGTCCGTTCATTTCCAAACGGCACCTCTCGTAAGGGGTTCAGCTGTTCAATATTGTCACTCCTCCCAGCTCTCAATCCCTCTTCTCGGCCTCTCCGCATCTCGAGTCGGACTGATTTCCTAGTGCCTGGGGTGGGTTCTGCGCCCCCTCCTGTGCTCCCCCCAGCAGTCCCTGTCTCACTGGTCATAGCCTGCTGGGAATCGGATTTATCCGTCGCAGGAGAGAGGTCCGCGCTGGACGCCTGGTCGTGCGCCTGGTCGTGCGCCTGGTCATGCGCCTGGTCGTGCGCCTGGTCGTGCGCCTGGTCGTGCGCGGGTGGTATATACGGGGGCGGGGCAGACGGTGGCAAACCGTCGGTGAGGACGTCCCAAGACTTCTGGGGCTACCTCGGGTCTGTTTGGGGAATCAGAGGATAGAGACGCGTGGGACTCTCGCCGTCGCCCGCCAACCAGGCGGCGGCATATTTGCTCTCTTCTGGGTCAAACGGTTGTTTTCTGTTAACATATACATTTAGGATTTGACACACCCAGTCTTCATCAGACCCAAACTCGGGCCAAACTACCGAGGGGGCGCGGATAGGTTCCTTGGTCCATATAAAACAACAATATTTTATCATGGTCTCTTTCTTTAAGTCCTTTGTTCTACTACTGTCCGTCCATAGACTTAACTTCCGACCTAGTGGACTATCAGGGGGTATTTCTTTCCCATTTGCAGTCTTCCCTGACTTCTCCTTAGTAAATCTAGAAGTCTGATTTCCCATGGTCTATCTTCGGTCCTGCTCTTAAACGCCTAAAACGTTTTCACAGATGACCGTCAAAACCACAATTTCCCGTGGCTTATCTTCGGTCCTGGTCTTAAACGCCTAAAGCGTTTTCACAGATGACCGTCAAAACCACGCGGCCAACAAGGAAGAACAAAAAAAAAATCTCTTACCTTGATCCGTGCACGGAGTTGTCTGGCCTTTTTAAATGTGTGTACCCCCGTGTATAGTCACTAACCGGTCGTCCCAACACTCGTCCGTGTGTTCCTTTTCCAGGATTCAAAATTATTTTTAAATGAGCCGGGTCACATCCTCTCTTGGCCGATGGCCAACAGACCAAGCTGATCAGTGAGAAGTATAAATATATACTAGACGCGTCTTTGTTGTGATCAGGCTTGATCCGTGAGCCGAAGAGACTGCCCCCCCCGGCAATAATTATTTCATCCCGGACGAGCCCCCAATTGTGCGAGATATGCGACTGTCCAGCCCCATCTCCGGCACTTTTATTTCCCTTCCCAGGAACAAAGACACGGAGGAGTCTGTCCAAAACTTTTCATTCAACTTTGCAAAGTCGGGTGCGAGAAAAAATGGTACACACACCCCTTAATAATAATCTCCACACATTATATACACGTATATGTGGGCTGGGTCTCCTACTGCTGTCTTGACCAACGAGTGCTAGGGTTCCCCACTGTTTTCCTTATTTGGGTTCTGGTGCCTGCGATTATTTTGTTACTCACTTGGCCAATCAGTGTTCGAATTCCCTGTTCTTTCCTTATATGGATGATGTTGTACAACTGTGGTTAAGGGCGGTCTCTCAGCTATCGAGGAAAGCTGTTACAATTGTTTCATTCACAAAAACATGGGGGAGGTCCGGCACCAGTTTCGAGTGTCTGCTTGTGTTTACTATAAGGTAGAAAAGACTAAAATGCAGCTAACCGTTTAAAAATTTCACTACCCCCTACAAGAGCGGAAAATCAGAGGACTTTTAGGCCTTTCTTATCGTGGATATATGTGTAGAGGGACTGAATGTCCATGGTGAAGATGAGGTGTTGGGGGCCAGTGAAACGAAAGTAATGGAAGAGGTAGAGGGAGTGGGTGGTGTCTGGAACATATGGGGGATAGGGGGTGGTTTCTGGACCAAGGGGGACAGGACGGAATTGAAACAAGAGAGGATGAGTTCAATCGGGTAGGTGTAAACAATTGGTCGACTGGAGCAGTCGGGTTTGTGGATGTTCAGCAAGAGATAAAACTGAGCGTTATTGGATTGGGGAACTGAGATTGGAGGCTGAGGGTGGGAGATCACCTGAGGTGATGAGCTTGTGGATAGTGTTGGAGATTATGGTTTAGTGATGAGAGAGGGGGTTGTGGTCAAGAGGCTGGTAGGAGAAGGTGTCGGCAAGGTCAGAGGCTGCGATACAAGAAAATGGGTTTGGTACAGTTTGGACTCCCGGGCAAAGACAGAATGTTTGTCATTATCACAGTAAAAGAACATAAATGTTTACATTCTAGAAATAAGAATTGTGATCTGTATCAGTGATATAAAGTATACTGAGAATGGGCCATAATATTCTATATTGAAAGTGACGCCTCTGTTTCTTGAAATTCACTGAGAGTGAGCAGAATATAGTCAAATGTGGAGAATGAAACACGAAGGGATTGAATAATGCAAAATATGGAAATGCCATTTCTACGAATAAAGTACAACACAACCAGAGTTCATTTAGTTAAAATACTCATTCGGGTTTTGAACACTTTGTCATGGGCGAGGCACAGATAGTATATTAAAGGAACATGTCTAATGTTCTGTATTCTGTCCTTTTAATTCTATGTAATGCTCTTGAACTCAATTATTAATTACAGATATACTAAAGGTATTAAAGGAACTTAAGTTGGTTATTTGTTAATACAGGTATATTTTCATTCCTCATACTGTTCATTTTTTTTTGTTTTTATATATTGACTTAAAAGTGACTGATGAACCTCTCTCCCCACTTGCCCCCACCCGTCCCCCGACCCCCACCCCACCTCGCCACAACCCCCAGGCAGACGCAAAGTAAAAAGTAGCAATTACTTTTAATCTAATGTGGAAAAATTTTGAAATACAGATTCATCAACTGTTAATCCAAATCTGATCACATACTGGTGTAAAATTGTGTTAACACTTCCAGCTCTATATCAATTCTTATTAAAGTCTAGATCAGAAGTTAGTGTAACTATGTCTCACAGCTTGTCCTAACTTTGCTGGAAGATTAATCAGTCCCAAATGCATTATCAATATTATTTGAGTAAACATGACATGTCTTTCGGGCATTTTACTGAATCGAAATTGTAACTCTGCTACTTTTCGTTTATTAAAAAGATATTGCATCTGTTTACCTCCATGGGGACATTTCAGTTTGTAAGCTTAGTACCAACATATTCAACCAACTGTGAAGATTTTCTAATTTGCAATTGATTGTAAAGCACCTTTACAGAGACCATTATAGTTTGGGGAACAGGAAATGATAACAGAAACAAAGGGCAAAGTGGGAAATATACTGATAGACAAAGTTGTTTGATCCTCTGTGGGAGAGCTGCTGCCACTGCACTCCAGATCTCATTGTTTGTCCTATTAATGTCCACACTAGAGCACTGTGCATCTTTTACCAATGGCACAACTGGCATGTTTTTTTGACCAACAAATAATTCAACGATACACATTATATTTGGAGCTGAAAAATGTGTTGCTGGAAAAACGCAGCAGGTCAGGCAGCATCCGAGGAGCAGGAGAATCGACGTTTCGGTCACAAGCCCTTCTTCAGGAATGAGGAGGGTGTGCCAAGCGGGCTGAGATAAAAGGTAGGGAGGAGGGATTTGGGGGAGGGGCGTTGGGAATGCGATATGTGGAAGGAGGTTAAGGCGAGGGTAATAGGCCAGAGATGTGGTGGGGGCGGAGAGGTCGGGAAGAAGATTGCAGGTCAAGACGGCGGTGCTGAGTCCGATGGTTGGGACTGAGATAAGGTGGGGGCAGGGGAAATGAGGAAGCTGGAGAAATCTGTCTTCATCCCTTGTGGTTCGAGGGTTCCTAGGCGGAAGATGAGGCGCTCTTCCTCCAGACGTCGTGTTGCCATGGTCTGGCGATGGAGGAGGCCAAGGACCTGCATGTCCTTGGCGGAGTGGGAGGGGGAGTTAAAGTGTTCAGCCACGGGGCGGTTGGGTTGGTTGGTGCGGTTGTCCCAGAGGTGTTCTCTGAAACGTTCCGCAAGTAGGCGGAACGTATTTGGAACCCTGTACCCAACACTCCTCCGATGATCTGTCCTCACAAATATCATGTCCCCACACATCCACTGACTGACAAAAACACTCAGAATGATAGAAGCCATCCGTGCTGACCCTCACTGATCACTCCATAACAACCTGCTCAACCACCTATTGTCAACATTGTATTTGTGCTCCCAATCCAGGGCCACTGCTCAGTCAAATTTCATCAATGTGGCCTCAGTGTAAACCCATTCTGCACATTACTGAGGAGCCTCCTGACTGACAAACTATTCGTTTAAAACTCTGTTAGTGAGGACACTGTCATCTGGCTCGGGATTTGCCTTACTAAGTGGAAACAAAATACTTATTAGGCATTCAGTAGGAATGTAGACACTTATATAACTTAAGTGGTTAAATGACTTGCCAGGCATACGAACAATGGGAAGGATAATGCAGTATATTTTTAAGATCTTTAGCCTTGGAAAATACATTTTGTTGCTTGTGAAATAACCGCTTCCTTCCTGCTAATGGCAATCTCTCAGCATTGGAGAACTATCTCATAATTGGACATGAGACAGTTTCAGACTGTTTTATCTTGCTTGGTATCTCCACTGGAAAAATATTATGATGCTTTCATTATCTTTAAAGTCGTTTTTTGAATGACAACAAGTTTATTTTAATGCAGTGATATCACTCAGATTTACATTTGTATTTGAATACCCCAAGGACTGGATTAATCTGATCTTATTTGGTCTGAAATGTTCATTGCAATTTGTCTTCAAACAACCAGACTTGCATTATTTCACTCACTATCAGTCCCATCAAATTCAAAATATTTTTCGATATCCGTTTCAGTGATGACTGTCATTTTGCTGAGGTTACTCAGTTATTCAATACATCATGTTGTTGAGCTCCTTAAGAGCTCCTCTGCTGCACACTGTTATCCTACTACTATCCTTGTTAATTCAGTTTTCCAACTCATTTGTGAAATTCTATCTGTGAATGCGCACTCTAATACTGAACTTGAAGCTGATACTGACCACAACAACAGCTGGAACTTATACAAAGTTTCTCAAATCAAATACAAGAATGAAAGAAACTAATTCAGAACCGGAAATTCAGAATTCTAGAATGAGAATCACATCGAACAGAAGACACCCTTCGGCCCACTGTGTTTGACCCAGCAAAATGACACTAAATCTACAGCATCCCCACTTTCCAGCTTTCGGCCCATAACCTTGAATTTAATGACATTTCATGTGTACATCCAAGTTCTTTTCTGAGGTTTTGCATTTCAATTGCAGGTCCGTACCACCCTCTAGTTGAGGGGAGTTTCCCTCGTGTCCCCTCTAAAGCTTCTGCCTCACAGCTTAAAATTATACCACCGTGTTATTGGCCCTTCAACTAAAGGGGAACAACTGTTTTCTGTTTACTCTGTCCATGCCCCTCATAGATTCTCCCATCTCTGATCTAAAGAAAGCAACCTGTGCTTATCCAGCCTCCCCCTTCACAGCCAAATTGCTACGGAATAAGCAACGTTCTGGTGAACGTCTTTTGATC
Source organism: Chiloscyllium plagiosum (assembly GCF_037043375.1). Classification (NCBI taxonomy): domain Eukaryota; kingdom Metazoa; phylum Chordata; class Chondrichthyes; order Orectolobiformes; family Hemiscylliidae; genus Chiloscyllium; species Chiloscyllium plagiosum. The sequence goes on from NW_028270178.1 coordinate 35,062,706, forward strand.
TCCATCAATGCAATTGCATCCTTTCTATGGTGCAGTGACCAGAATTGCATACAATAGAACACAAAACAGTAGAGTCCCTTCACCACTCGATGTTGTGTTGACCTTTTATCCTTATCGAAAATCAAACTAACCTACATATTACTATCACACATGTGTCAACCCAAGAGTCGCTTAAATGTGCCTAATGTACCTGACTCTACTACCACTACTGGCAATGGATTCCATGTGCTCACTACTCGCTGTGTCAGATACCTACCTCTGTCATCTCCCCGAAACTTTCCTCCAATCACCTTAATTGCTCCAACAGGACCTCCCTGCTATTATCATCTGTGTCTTGAATGGTAAAGGTGCATACCCCATACACCTTCTTAATTGCTCTATTAACCTGTCAGTCCTTTATAGATCTATTAACATGCTCCTCAAGATCTTTTCGTTCCTTTGCCCTTCCTAGTGTTGCACCATTCATTGAGTGCTGCCTTGTTTTGCAACTTATGGCAAAGTATATCATCCCTAGGTTTATGAGGGTTAAATTCTACCTGCCATTGATCCGCCCATTTGACCAATTTGTCTATTTCTATTTGTAACCTAAGAATATTTTCCTCACTGCCAAACACCTGGTCAATATTTGTGTCATTGCAAACTGACTTATCCTCCCCAACCATCCTCACCCCCTACAACACACAGGCACAATCAGATGCACACACATTCTCTCTCTCTCTCTCTCTCTCTCTCACACACACACACACACCCACACACACACACACACACACACACACACACACACACACACACACACACACACACACACACACACACACACAAACAGGCACACTCTTCATTATCTTTTATGAATATCATAAACAATAAGGGACCCATCATTCAGCCCAGTGGTATACTACTGGACACCAACCTCCAATTACACAAACAGCCATCTGTCAACACCATCTGCCTCCTCTGACTGAGCCAATTTTGGAACTAATTTGCTAATTAATTCTGGATGCGATGTACTTTTCCCTGAGTTATCAATCTCCCACTGGGGCCTTTTCAAAGGCTTTGCTGAAAACCATATAAACTGCATGAGTTTCCCTACCCTCATCGACAAATGTGGTCAACCATTTGAAAAATTCCACCAGATCTGTGAGGCATTTTGGCCCTCTGACAAAGCGATGCTGACGAATCAAGCCTTGCCTCTCAAAATGGAGATTAATTTCAACCTTCAGAATTTTCTCGAATAGATTCACATGTACTGGGAATCACTGATCTGTATTTCCAGGTCAATCTCCATCACTCTTCTTGAAAAGTGGAAACACATCAGTTGTGCTGAAGTTTTCTTACACATCCCGAGTAGCTGAAGAGGAATTAAAGGTTGGTCACAGTACTCATAATTTCCACCATCATCTCCTTGGTTACAACTCCTGAAGACCTCAGGAATCGTCCAATTTTAAGCTCGCCAAACATACAGTATAGAATAGAATCATTACCGTGTGGAAACAGGCCCTTCAGCCCAAAACGTCCACCCCAACCCTCCAAAGAGCAACCCATCCAGACCCACTCCTCCATCCCATTGCTCTACACCTACCCCCGACAAATGCATCTGGCCTACTCATATCTGAACACTATGGGCAATTCAGCTTGGCCAAATCACCTAACCTGCACATTTTTGCATTTTGGAGGAAACCAGAGCAGCAGGAAGATCAAGACATTCCAACGACCTTATAGACCAAGTGAAAGAAAGAATGTTTAACAAAACACTCATAATGTGGAAGAAGTCTGAGGGATTTTGCGCACACACACACACACACACGCATGGAAGCACACAAACACAATATATACCTCACACACGTAAATTATTACATAGAACATAGAACATAGAAGAATACAGCGCAGTACAGGCCCTTCGGCCCTCGATGTTGCGCCGATCCAAGCCCACCTAACCTACACTAGCCCACTATCCTCCATATGCCTATCCAATGCCTGCTTAAATGCCCATAATGAGGGAGAGTCCACCACTGCTATTGGTAGGGCATTCCATGAACTCACGACTCGCTGAGTAAAGAACCTACCCCTAACATCTGTCCTATACCTACCCACCCCCCCCCCCCCACTTAATTTAAAGCTATGCCCCCTTGTAATAGCTATTCTTCAACCTTTCTACTTAATACCTTCCTTTGCACGGGAAAACAGTTCACTGGGTTCATCCATGATTCCTTCAGGCTTCCCACTGAGCAAATACACGAACTCATCTCAATCAGAAGCAAACTGGATGGTCTCACAATTGTTCACAGTCAATCCAATTTAAGAAATTTTCATCCCCACTTTGTCGACACAACCGTTTCCTAGAAAATAAATAATGACAAATTAATTATTGCACTCAATGATAAATAACAAAACTCAATGCCCTTATTTTTGTTATAGGAACAAAAGTATCACTTTTGGGTTTTAAATATTCAGATACTTCCAAAGTATTATGATGGACTCAGGTCATCTTATCATGATTAGAGTGGTGCTGGAAAAGCACAGCAGGTCAGGCAGCATCCGAGGAGCAGGAAATTTGCCATTTTGGGCAAAAGCCCTTCGTTCTGATGAAGGGCTTTCGCCCGAAGGGTCGATTTTCCTGCATTCCTGATGAACGGCCTTTTCCCAAAATGTCAATTTTCCTGCTACTTGGATGTTGCCTAACGGGCTGCACTTCACCAGCACCATTCTAATCTTGACGCTAATCTCCAACATCTGCATTACCAACCTCCACACGGGATTCTGGGTTGAATAAATAATTGGAATTATGATTCTAATACTGACCATGAAACCATTGTCAATTGTTGTAAATACCCATTGTTTCACTAATGTCCTTTAGGGAAAGAAAACTACTGTCTGTACCTGGTCTGAGCTACATGTGACTGGTGTGTTTGTTGGATGCCAGCCATTTAAACTCCAGGACTTCACTGCTGGAGTTCCTCAAGATTGTGTCCGAGGCCTAACTATCTTTAGTGATTGTATAATTGCCACTCCCTCAATCATAATGTCATACGTCAGAATCAGTTAACACAATTGGTTGTTTGACTCATGTGAGATGTAGAGAGGCGAGGTGACCTTTAGGTTAAACTTACCACCAGCTGTCTCTCTCTATGATTGAACAGCTCTCTGGAACGAGGGTGATTCCTTCTGTGACCCTCTGTTAAAATCCTGGAAATATTCACCAGAGCACAGTTCAGTTGAGATTTCATGAAGATTGAGATTCCAGAGTCATACAAGAAATAAAAAAGTACACGAAATGGGAGCAGTGTAGATCAGATAGTTCAAATCATTCCAAGTTCAACATCTCGATGGGAAAAATTATCTGATCTGAACAGAGACTGGAACACCATGCTTCTGCTGCTTCTAGAGGAATAGGGACATGATATAAGAAAGATTCAGCCTCTTCATTTTAGACTTTCTCTATATTTGAAAGATCTTTGATATTCCTTAGCTTATTCCTGATGAGTGCTGTGATAAATTACAATAGAAAGTTAAGATCAGTGGCACTGGCATCGCAGGATTTATCCTTTGAAAATAACAGACTGAAGATTACAAACATCACGAACACAATGTCCCAACCTCTGCTCCTGGCAGCTGAGACTCATAGGTAGCATCTTATATTCAGAATGTTACTGAACTTGGTGAAACAACTCCACAGACGCTGATATCCCATCATCAAGTCACCCTTTCTTTACACGGGGCAAGTCTCTGACACCGCTCCAAATCCCTCAGAGCCAGCTCTCAGACTGTCAGGATATGTGACACTCCTTTTATTTTATCTGTCAACCAGGGCTCCCTGCTTGTACCAGATTAACAACCCCAATCAGGGAACTCATATATTCTATGAGTTCTGATCTCTCTATAAACACGACACATGGGTTCTGAGGACATTCAAATTAAACAGGGAGGCAGTGAATACGGTAAGTAATCATAGCAGATTTTGGAGGATACAGACAGAAACTGTTTGCAGGTAGTCTGAGGATGAAAGTGTTCCACAATGATCTAGATGTTTTCTCAGCAAAATAGTCAGAGTAATACATCGGACAGTCAGAGATCATGTGCGGGATAGAAAGAGAGATTCCTGTGCGAAGTTTTTGCCTTTTCTACCTCAATACTTCCTCTAAGTGGGATTTAGGGATGTGTCCTCATTGAGGCATGTTGGGGATGAAAGTTATTGGGAATCAATAGGAGATGGAGAAAGTGAGGTCTGCAGATGCTGGAGATCAGAGCTGAAAATGTGTTGCTGGAAAAGCGCAGCAGGTCAGGCAGCATCCAGGGAACAGGAGAATCGACGTTTCGGGCATAAGCCCTTCTTCAGGAATGAGGAAAGTTTGTCCAGCAGGCTAAGATAAAAGGTAGGGAGGAGGGACTTGGGGGAGGGGCGTCGGAAATGTGATAGGTGGAAAGAGGTCAAGGTGAGGGTGATAGGTCAGACTGGGGTGGGGGCGGAGAGGTCAGGAAGAAGATTGCAGGTTAAGAAGGCGGTGCTGAATTCGATGGATTTGACTGAGACAAGGTGGGGGGAGGGGAAATGAGGAAACTGGTGAAATCCGAGTGCATCCCTAGTGGTTGGAGGGTTCCTAGGCGGAAGATGAGGCGCTCTTCCTCCAACCGTCGTTTTGTTGTGGTCTGGCGATGGAGGAGTCCAAAGACCTGCATATCCTTGGTGGAGTGGGAGGGGAATTGAAATGTTGAGCCACAGGGTGGTTGGGTTGGTTGGTCCGGGTGTCCCAGAGGTGTTCTCTGAAACGCTCCGCAAGTAGCCGGCCTGTGTCCCCAATATAGAGGAGGCCACATCGGGTGCAGAGGATGCAATAGATGATGTGTGTGGAGGTGCAGGTGAATCTGTGGCGGATATGGAAGTTTCCTTTGGGGCCTTGGAGGGAGGTGAGGGGGGAGGTGTGGGCGCAAGCCTTGCACCTCCTGTGGTTGCAGGGGAAGGTGCCGGGAGTGGAGGTTGGGTTGGTGGGGGGTGTGGATCTGACGAGGGAGTCACGGAGGGAGTGGTCTTTACGGAATGCTGATAGGGGAGGGAAATATATCCTTGGTGGTGGGGTCCGTTTGGAGGTGGCGGAAATGACGGCGGATGATGCGCTGTACATGGAGATTGGTGGGGTGGTAGGTGAGGACCAGTGGGGTTCTGTCCTGGTGGCGGTTGTAGGGGCGGGGCTCAAGGGCAGAGGTGCGGGAAGTGGAAGAGATGCGGTGGAGGGCATCGTCGACCACGTCGGGTGGGAAATTGCGGTCCTTGAAGAAGGAGGCCATCTGGGTTGTGCGTTTTTGGACCGCAATTTCCCACCCGACGTGGTCGACGATGCCCTCCACCGCATCTCTTCCACTTCCCGCACCTCTGCCCTTGAGCCCCGCCCCTACAACCGCCACCAGGACAGAACCACACTGGTCCTCACCTACCACCCCACCAATCTCCATGTACAGCGCATCATCCGCCGTCATTTCCGCCACCTCCAAACGGACCCCACCACCAAGGATATATTTCCCTCCCCTCCCCTATCAGCATTCCGTAAAGACCACTCCCTCCGTGACTCCCTCGTCAGATCCACACACCCACCAACCCAACGTCCACTCCCGGCACCTTCCCCTGCAACCGCAGGAGGTGTAAGACCTGCGCCCACACCTCCCTCCTCACCTCCCTCCAAGGCCCCAAAGGAAACTTCCATATCCACCACAGGTTCACCTGCACCTCCACACACATCATCTATTGCATCCTCTGCACCCAATGTGGCCTCCTCTATATTGGGGAGACATGCCGGCTACTTGCGGAGCGTTTCAGAGAACACCTCTGGGACAACCGGACCAACCAACCCAACCACCCTGTGGCTCAACATTTCAATTCCCCCTCCCACTCCACCAAGGATATGCAGGTCTTTGGACTCCTCCATCGCCAGACCACAACAAAACGACGGTTGGAGGAAGAGCGCCTCATCTTCCGCCTAGGAACCCTCCAACCACTAGGGATGGACTCGGATTTCACCAGTTTCCTCATTTCCCCTCCCCCCACCTTGTCTCAGTCAAATCCATCGAATTCAGCACCGCCTTCCTAACCTGCAATCTTCTTCCTGACCTCTCCGCCCCCACCCCAGTCTGACCTATCACCCTCACCTTGACCTCTTTCCACCTATCACATTTCCAACGCCCCTCCTCCCTACCTTTTATCTTAGCCTGCTGGACAAACCTTCCTCATTCAATCAATAGGAGATGCCCTGGCCCATGTTTGATCTGATGCAATAAAACCTTATGGGTGCAGGTGTCAATGATAATTATTGCCTGGGAAACCCTTTCCCAACTCAATTTCACAATGCTGCTCCGAGTCAAGCTGTTCCAGGATAGCTACAGTACTGGTATTCTTCTGACAATGGGGCAAATTTCCCAAGGTGGGCAAGTTGGTGGGAATCCTGATGGATGGGATTTACATGTATTTGGAAAGTCAAGGTCTGATTAGGGATAGTTCAAATGGCTTTGTGCGTGGGAAATTACGTCTCACAAAGGTAATTGAGTTTTCTGAAGAAGTCACAAAGAGGATTGATGAGGGCAGAGCGGTAGATGTGATCGATGAGGACTTCAGTAAGACGTTCAACAAGGTTCCCCATGGGAGACTGGTAACCAGGTTAGATCGCATGGAATACAGGGAGAACTAGCCATTTGGATGCAGAGCTGGCTCGACGGCAGAAGACAGAGGGTGATGGTGCAGGGCTGTTTTCAGACTGGAGTCCTGTGACCAGCGGTGTGCAACAGAGATTGGTGCTCAGTCCACTACTTTTTGTCATTTATACAAATGATTTGGATTTGAAAATAGGCGGTATAGTTAGTAAGTTTGCAGATGACCCCAAAATTGAAGGTTTAGTGGACAGCGAAGATGATTACCTCAGAGTACAATGGGATCTTGATCAGATAGATCAATAGGCTGAGGAGTGGCAGATGGAGCTTAATTTAGAGAAATGTGAGGTGCTGTATTTTGGAACGGAAGATCATAGCAGGACTTATGCACTTAATGCTAAGATGCTAGGGAGTGTTCCTGACCAAAAAGACCTTGGAATGCAGGTTCATAGTTCACAGTACACAGGATAGTGAAGAAGGCATTTGGTGTGCTTTCTTTTATTGGTTAGGGCATTTTATAATAGAATTGGGATGTCATGTTGCGGCTGTACAGGACATTGGTTAGGCCACTGTTGGAATATTGCGTGCAATTCTGGTCTCATTCCTATCGGAAAGATGTTGTGAAGTTTGGAAGGGTTCAGAAAAGATTTACAAGGATGTTGCCAGTGTTGGAGGATTTGAGCTATAGGGAGAAGCTGAATAGGATGTGACTGTTTTCCCTGGAACTTTGAAGGCTGAGGGGTGACCTTATAGAGGTTTATAAAATCATGAGGGACATCGGTAGGGTAAATAGCCAAAGTATTTTCCTGGGGTGGGGGAGTCCACAACTAGAAGACAAAGGTTTAGGGTGAGTGGGGAAAGAATTAAAAAAGATCGAACGGACAGCCTTTTCATGCAGAGTTTGGTGAGTGCATGGACTGAGCTGCCAGGGGAACTGGTGGAGGCTGGTATATTCAACAGGCATCTGAATGGATATATGAATTGGAATGAGTTAGACAGATATGTTGGCGAAGTGCTGGCAAATGGGATTAGATTCGGCTGGGATATCTTGGACTGAAGGGTCTGTTTCTGTGCTGTATATCTCTAAGACTCTAAGTATCAATAGCAGGAAATCCTCAACCTAACCATTTACCACCTTATTTGTCTACTCTCTAGGGTTACCAAAGTGATGTAAAGGATCACTATGAAGCAATAATTACAAAGTTAGGACATCTTCCAAAGCGATCAGTAAGGTTTCAGCCAGGGCCAGTTGGTTTCTGACCTCATAAAACCTTTTGGTGCAGACATGGAAAAAGAGAGGCTTTCCAGAGGTGAGGGGAGAGTGACTAACTTTGACACAAAGCTCACATTTGACTGAATATGGCATCAAGGAGCCTTACCCTTCCTCAGGGTGGTGTCGTTGGCCCAACCATCTTCAGTTGCTTCATGAATCATCTTTGTTCTATCAAGTAGGATACTCACTAATGAACACTCACTAAAACGTACAGCACAATTGTGAGTCATAGAGTATAGAGATGTACAGCATGGAAACAGACCCTTCGGTCCAATTCGTCCATGCCGACCAGATATCCTATTTGCCATTACCTGGTCCATATCCCTCTCATGCCTTCCTATTCATATACCCATCCAGATGCTTGTTAAATGTTGTAATTGTATCAGTCTCCACCAAATCTTCTGGCAGCTCATTTCATACACGCACCAACCACTGCATGAAATGTTGCCCCTTCGGTCCCCTTTATATCTTTCCGCTCTCACACTAAACCTATGTCTTCTAGTCCAGCGCTCCTTCCACCCCAGGGAAAATACCTTGTTGATGTATCCTGTCCAAACCCCTCATGATTTTATAAACTTCTATTACGTCACCCGTCAGCCTCCGACGCTCCAGGGAAAGCAGCCCCAGCCTATTCAGCTTCTCCCTGTAGCTCAAATCCTATAACCCTGGCAACATCCTTGCAAATCTTTTCGGAACCCTTTCAGGTTTCACAATATCCTTCTGATAGGAAGGAGACAAGAATTGCAAGAAATATTCCAAAAGTGGCCTGACCATTTTGAGTGCGAGCAGCAGCGGAGGTAAGACGAACCCGAAAGACTGCAGCTAAGGTAGGGCAGTTTTTTAAAATTACTTACCAGTAGCGGACAGCGGTGTTTTCCCTTTCACAGAAGGAGCAGGAGCAGCGGAGGAAGTGACGAGGACCAGAGGGACAGCTGGGAAGGAAAGCAGTGATCATATATATCAGCAAGGCGGCTAAACTCGAGACTCTACAATTGTAGTGTCTCTCACCCGCCCTCCTACTCTAACCTAGCCAATAAAGTAAGGTTCATTCTAAACTTCCTCTATTGAATATAAGTTTGTTATTAATTTTATAGCAACTTGAACTAAGCTTTGTACTTTAGTACTGAGTGGGTGTTCAGATAAGTCGGGTATGGATGCTAGGGCAGTTGCTTGCTCCTCCTGCAGAATGTGGCAGGTGGGAGACATGGCACACGTCTCCGCTGGCTACATCTGCGGGAAGTGCACCCAACTCCAGCTCCTTGAAAACCGTGTTAGGGAATTGGAGCTGGAACTGGATGAACTACGGATCTTTCGGGAGGCTGAGGGGGTAATTGAGAGGAGTCACCGGGAGTTGGTCACTCCTAAGGTTCACGGCCAGGATAGATGGGTTACAGTTAGGGGGAGGAAAGGGCCCAAACAGACAGTGTAGACATCCCCTGTGGACATTCCCGTCAGCAATAAGTGTACCGTTTTGTATACTGCTGGGGGGGGGGGGGAATGACCTACCAGAGGAAAGCCATAGCAGTCAGTTCTCTGGCACTGAGCCTGAAACTGTGGCAAAGAAGGGAAGGGGGCAGAATAGAAAAGCACTCGTGATAGGGGACTCGATAATTAGGGGAATCGACAGGAGATTTTGTGGTCAGGATCGGGATTCCCGGAAGGTATGTTGCCTCACTGGTGCCAAGGTCCGGGATGTCTCCAATCGGATGTATAAGGTTCTAAAAGGGGAAGGCGAACAGCCAGAAATCGTGACACATGTTGTCAGTAATGATATAGCCAGGAAAAGGATCGAGGATATAAAAGTTGATTTCAGGGAGTTAGGATGGAAGCTGCAAAGCAGGACGAACAGAGTAGTGTTCTCTAGTTTACTACCGGTGCCACGAGATACCGAGGCAAGGAACAGGGAGCGGGCACAGCTTAACATGTGGCTGCGCAGCTGGTGTGGGAGGGAGGGCTTCAGATATGTAGATAATTGGGATGCCTTCTGGGGAAGGTTGGACCTGTAAAAGAAGGACGGGTTGCATCTGAACTGGAAGGGGACCAATGTCCTGGGTGGAAGGTTTGCTCGAGTAGTTCGAGAGGGTTTAAACTGGTATGGCAGGGGGGTGGGAACCTGAGCTGTATACCAGAGGTGAGAGTTGATGCAGATGAGGCAACAGCAAGAGGTAGACCAGCTAGTGGGAAGGATTTTCCTGGGAATGAACCAAGGGATCCGTTAAAGTGTGTTTGCTTTAACGCAAGGAGTATCAGGAATAAAAGTGATGAACTTAGAGCATGGATCAGTACCTGATGCTATGATGTTGTGGCCATAACAGAGACGTGGGTTTCTCAGCGGCAGGAATGTCTGCTGCATGTTCCAGGGTTTAGAGCATTTAAAAAAAATAGGGAGGGGGGGAAAAGAGGAGGAGGTGTAGCACTACTAATCAGAGAGGGTATCACAACTACAGAAGCTTCCATTTTCGAGGAAGATCTGCCTACCAAGTCAGTATGGATGGAAATTAGGAACAGCAAGGGAGCAGTCACCTGGTTAGGGGTTTACTACAGTCCCCCCAATAGCAGCAGGGACATGGAAGAAAGCATAGGTCGGCAGATTTTGGAAAAGTGTGGACATAGTAGGGTTGTTGTAATGGGTGACATTAACTTTCCCAATATTGATTGGAACCTCCTTCGAGCAGAAGATTTTGAATGGAGCTGTTTTTGTAAGGTGTGTTCAGGAGGGTTTCCTAACTCAGTACGTTGACACGCCGAAGAGGGGAGAGGCCATTCTAGACTTAATGCTCGGAAACGAGCCGGGGCAGGTATCAGATCTTGTGGTGGGAGAGCATTTTGGAGATAGTGACCACAACTGTCTCAAATTCTACAATGCTATGGGGAAGGAGAGGATTAGGCAAAATGGAAGAATATTTAATTGGGGGAAGAGGAAACTACGATGCGATTATACATGAGTTAGGAAGAATGGATTGGGAGCAATAGTTCCATGGTAAAGGCAATATAGACATGTGGAGACTGTTTAAGGAACAGTTGTTGCAAGTGATGAATAAATATGTCCCTCTGAGACAGGCAAGAAGTGATAAGATAAAGGAACCTTGGATGACGAGAGCGGTGGAGCTTCTCGTCAAAAGGAAAAAGGTAGCTTACATAAGGTGGAGGAAGCTAGGGTCAAGCTCAGCTCTAGAGGATTACAGGCAGGCGAGGAAGGAGCTCAAAAATGGTCTGAGGAGAGGCAGGAGAGGGCACGAGAAAGGCTTGGCAGAACGGATTAGGGAGAACACAAAGGCATTTTACACTTATGTGAGGAATAGGAGAATGGTCAAAGAAAGAGTAGGGCTGATCAGGGATAGCATAGGGAATTTGTGTGTGGAGTCTGAGGAGGTAGGAAAAGCCCTAAATGAGTTTTTTGCTTCTGTCTTTGCGAAAGAAACGAACTTTGTATTGAATGAAACCTTTGAAGAGCAGGTGTGCATGCTGGAATGGATAGAGATAGAGGAAGCTGATGTGCTGAAAATTTTGTCAAACATTAAGATTGACAAGTCATCAGGCCCGGACCAGATTTGTCCTCGGCTACTTTGGGAAACGGGAAATGCAATTGCTTCGCCACTTGCGAAGATCTTTGCATCCTCGCTCACCACTGGAGTCGTACCTGAGGACTGGAGAGAGGCAAATGTAATTCTTCTCTTCAAGAAAGGAAATAGGGAAAAGCCCGGCAATTACAGACCAGTAAGTCTCACGTCTGTCGTCTGCAAGGTGTTAGAAAGGATTCTGAGGGATACGATTTATGACCATCTGGAAGAGCATGGGCTTGATTAAATGCAGTCAACACGGCTTTGTGAGGGGCAGGTCATGCCTCACAAACCTTATCGAATCCTTTGAGGGTGTGACTAGAAATGTTGATGAGGGTCGAGCTGTGGATGTGGTGTATATGGACTTCAGCAAGGCATTTTATAAGGTTCCCCATGGTAGACTCATTCAGAAGGTCAGGAGGAATGGGATACAGGGGAACTTAGCTGTCTGGATACAGAAGACAGCGAGTGGTAGTAGAAGGAAAATACTCTGCCTGGAAGTCAGTGGTGAGTGGTGTTCCACAGGGCTCTGTCCTTGGGCCTCTACTGTTTGAAATTTTTATTAATGACATGGATGAGGGGATTAAAGGATGGGTCAGCAAGTTTGCACACGGCACTAAGGTTAGAGGTTTCGTTGACAGTTTAGAGGGCTGGTGTAGGCTGCAGCGGGACATTGACAGGATGCAGAGATGGGCTGAGAGGTGACAGGTGGAGTTCAACCTGGATAAATGCGAGGTGATTCATTTTGGAAGGTCGAATTTGAAAGCTGAGTACAGGAATAAGGATAGGATTCTTGGCAATGTGGAGGAACAGAGGGATCTTGGGGTGCAGGTACATAGATCCCTTAAAATGGCCTCCCAAGTGGACAGGGTTGTTAAGAAAGCATATGGTGTTTTGGCTTTCATTAACAGGGGGATTGAGTGCAAGAATCATGAGATCTTGTTGCAGCTCTATAAAACTTTGGTTAGACCGCACTTGGAATACTGCGTCCAGTTCTGGTCGCACTATTATAGGAAAGATGTGGATGCTTTGGAGAGGGTTCAGAAGAGGTTTACCAGGCTGCTGCCTGTACTGGAGGGCTTGTCTTATGAAGAGAGGTTGACTGAGCTCGGACCTTTTTCTTTGGAGAAAAGGAGTAGGAGAGGGGACCTAATTGAGGTATACAAGATAATGAGAGGCATAGATAGAGTCGATAGCCAGAGACTATTTCCCAGGGCAGAAATGACTAACACGAGGGGTCATAGTTTTAGGCTGGTTGGAGGAAAGTATAGAGGGGATGTCAGAGGTGGGTTCTTTACACAGAGAGTTGTGAGAGCATGGAATGCGTTGCCAGCAGCAGTTGTGGAGGCATGGTCATTGAGGACATTTAAGAGACTCCTGGACATGCATATGGTCACAGAAATTTGAGGGTGCATACATGAGGATCAATGGTCGGCACAACATCGTGGGCTGAAGGGTCTGTTCTGTGCTGTACTGTTCTATGTTCTATGTTCAATGTGTTATACAGCCACAATATGACCTCACAATTCCTATACTCAATGCTCTGACCAATAAAGGAAAGGATACCAAACACCTTCTTCACTATCCTATTTACCTGTGACTCTACTTCGAAGGACTCCTCAATTCCTGAAGCAGTCCATGTCCAAATGGTGAAAGACCTGGACAATATCTAAGCTTGGGCTGATAAGTGGCAAATAATGTTCACACCATCTGAGTACAATGTCCGTGTCTAGAAAGAGAGAATCTCGCTCTTAATCACTGTGTTTTAATGGCATTGTCGATATTACATTCCTTCTTATCAACGACCTGACAGTTACCATTGACTAGAAACTGAACAGGTGCACTGATACAAATATTGTGGCTCCAAGAGCAGTTCAGGCACTAGGAATCCTGCAGAGAGTAACAGACCTCCTGACACCCCGTCTCCCAGAGCCTGGCCATCATCTACAAGGTGAGAGCATGATGGAAGACTCTCCATTTACTTGGATGAGTGCACCTCCAACAACACTCAAGAGGACTGACACTCTCCAGAACAAAGCAGCTCCTTGATTGGCACCACCTCCACAAACCTTCATTCTTTCTATCTCTTCTGCTCACTGTGCAATGTGACATCTCCTGCAGGTTCTCACTTTCCTCTGGAGCAATATTCTGGGCAGCTCCTTTTATTTATTTTTCCACCTCTGGTTTACTGGAACTCTCCAACAGGGAGAAGCATGTATGGAGATTCAGTGACTTTGATAATGGGTGGGTGCGTAATGGAGGAACTATAGGGGGGTGTAGTTCAGGGTGGTGAAGAAGCACAAGGAAGGGCCATTAGATAGGTGCAATATTGGGAGACTGTGCACTTGACGAATTAAACATCTGATCTGTGTCAGGCTGACATAAAAAGATGTATAAACCAGACTTTTTTTTTAAATAAACGCAAGTCATTTTTAATCAAAGTACAACTTATTTAATGAAGATGTAATCTTTGATTAACATAAACATCAGTAACAAAGAAGCATGAATAGACATCTCTTTACACGATCCAGACACATGCACACACGCACAATAAAATAACCAGTTGGTGTCTTTCTGAAGTAGAACAAAACAATGTTGTCCAATGGATTTCTTTGTTCTTGGAGTGAAAAATAAAAGACCATATATGGAGTGTTGATATCAATTCGAATTTTGTGTTTTGGATCTTACAGGCAATGTCCATGATACATAGAGTTCATTGCATGATCTTGGCAGACTCAAGATGCACAGAAATTAGAGTGTTGGGAAGACTTTTCAGACACTCCTTGATACAGACAAATAGACTTGTCATTGAACTCAGAAGATAGCATTTCAGAAAAAAGGAAAAATTGGTTGGTCAGTTTCACCACAGGCTATTTGTTCCCCAAACAAATTTCAGACAACAGAAGCACTCTCTAGTCTCGTCCTTGTTCAAAGAAACCCAACAACATCTTAAAGCAGAGCCTGGTCTTCACTTCTCTCGGATTTTCCCTACCATTGGCTCCAGACCTCCCTCCATTGGGACAGTGTGGTGGTTGGAACAGGCAGCTTCCATCCCAACCCTGTCCCATCCACAAATGAATAAGGGAGCTAGAAAATTAGGAACCTGATGGATTACTCGAACAACAATAGACCTGAATGATAGACTGTTGTCATCGCCCAGCAGCACAACATTGACATCACCGCCGTTTTTGGGATATGGCTGGCAGGAGAAAGGTAACTTAAAGAACAAGGTGGAGGTTACATCTTCTTTGGAATAAGCAAATGCAGAACACTATCTCTAGGGGATTGACTTCACCACTTTATGTGGGCGGCACGGTGGCACAGTGGTTAGCACTGCTGCCTAGCAGCACCAGAGACCCGGGTTCAATTCCCGAATCAGGCGACTGACTGTGTGGAGTTTGCACGTTCTCCCCGTGTCTGCGTGGGTTTCCTCCGGGTGCTCCGGTTTCCTCCCACAGTCCAAAGATGTGCAGGTCAGGTGAATTGGCCATGCTAAATTGCCCGTAGTGTTAGGTATAGGGGTAAATGTAGGGATATGGGTGGGTTGCGCTTAGGCGGGTCGGTGTGGACTTGTTGGCCCGAAGGGCCTGTTTCCATACTGTAATGTAATCTAATCTAATCTAATCTAAACAAACAATCCAATCAGATGTACCAACAAATCCCCCTGTGGGGTAAATGAGCTCCACATGACCCTCTGACACACCCTGGGCAAGAAACAGTATCTCACAGCCGTCAGTGCCTCTGCGCTGATTCGAAACACAATGGAGGAGACAAAAGACTCATTCCACACCAGCCTTGAAATACCGCTATCCCATTGAAGTAAGTGTTTCTCAAGCAGTGCCTCACAGCCAACCTGATGATGACCAAGGTACCTGAGTCACAGAGTGCCCACAGCATCTGGTCCACCCTAAACCCCTCCCCAGTCAGCAGCTGTGTGGAGGTCCTCGAACTCTCGACTAGGAAACCCCAGGACTGGCTCAGTGAGAATAAGCAGGAGGTCCAGGATCTCAGAGATCGCAAACATAAGGTATTCCTGAACTGGCAGCTCCACCATAACTCCAGCTAAAGGAAACAAGTGGAGACGCAACTGAATGCCGAGGTGAAACAACGAAGCAGTGACCTAAAGAATTGATGGTGGGTGGAGAAAGTCAGCAGGAGAGTCAGTGACTCACTGACAGACACAATATGTGCAGCTTCTTCAGCTCAATCAAAGCCATCTACAGCCCGAGTACCCAGGGTGTGACCCCACTCAGAGCCAAACACAGAGAGTCCCTCATCAAAGACCAAGTAGCAGTCAGCACTCACTGGAGAGAGCACTTCGAGGGCTTTCTCCACCAGTTCACAGCCTTCAGCACAAGTGTTCCTGGCACACAGTCTCCATCGCCATCTCAGCAAACATCCAACCCACACTGATGGCAAAAACACTTCCAACAACAGAACAACAAAACCGCCAGCACAGATGGAATCTCCAGTGAAGGACTAAAATGTGGCGGACAGTCATTCTTGAAATGCATCCAGCTCACCATCCTTGTCTGGAATGAAGGGAGCACCCTGGGAGATCTAAGAGACGCTAATACTGTGAACATTGCCAAGAAAGGCGATTGGTCTGACCGTACAGAGAGACTTCCTCACTGTCCACCATGGGAAAGTTCATCGGAAGAATCCTCCTCACTCCCTCCTCCTAGTGGCTTAAGAGCTCCTCCCGAGTCTCAGTGCGGCTTCTGCCATTCAAGAGGCAGAATGGCCAGGATTATCAGTGTGTGACAAATCCAAGCAGAGAGCAGGGAACGGTAGCAACGTTTGTACATGGCCTTCTTCAATCTTTGAACCTTAGACTCTGTGGACCATGAGGGATTATGGAATATCTTCCTCAAATGTGGATGCACATAGAATTCTGTCACCATTCTCTACTTGCTTCACAATGACGTCCAAGCTGTGGTCTTCACCAACACATTCACCACACATGTGAGCAGGATGTGACAAACTGAACTACGAAATCATACAACCAACATATTAGATCGAAGCCCTGCAATCATGTCACATCCAGTCATGAATGATTGGGGAACAATTAAATAATTCATTACAGGAGCAGGCTCCACATATCTCTGCAACATTGAACAATGGGAAAGCCCAGTAAATCAATCCAAAGATAAGGCTAAACCAATTCACGAAACTCCTCAGACAGAAATGCTGATGTGTTGATCCATCCTCGTCTCCTCTAGTGGGTAAAGGTTGGGGCCTTGATGACATCCCAGCAATGGGACAAATGACACGTGCTCCAGAACATGCTGTACCCTTGGGCAAACAGTTCCTGCTGAGCTATAGCACTGACATCTATCTGAGAGAGTGGAAATGTGTCCAGGTATGTGCTGTGCATAAATAACAGGACAAAGCTAATCCGGCGAATTCCCACCCCATCAATATGATATCGATCGTGACAATGTGAAGGAAAGCTTCATCAACAGTGCTATGAAACAGCACCTACATACCAACAAACTGCTCAGTGGCACCAATCAGCTCCTCACCCAATTCCAGCCTTAGTCCAAACATGGACAGAAAAAGCTGAATTCCAGAGGTGGGGTGAGGCTGACTGTTTGGCCTGGTGTGGCTTCAAGGAGCCTGAGCAAAACTGGAGGCAATGGAAATCGGGGGAAACTCTCCAGTGGGTGGAGTCTTCCCTGGCAGAAAAGAAGAAAGTTGTGGTTAATTGACATCAGTCATCACAGCTGCAGGGCATCTCAGCGGGGGTTCCTCAAAGGCGTGTCTGAGGTCTGACCATCTCCAGTAATTTTATCAATGGACTTCCCTCCATCATAGGGTGAGATATGGGGATATTATCTAATGATTACACTGTGTTCAGCAGCATTTGCTGAAGCACTCCTTATCCAAATGTAATGAGACCTGGATAATATGCAGGCTTGGGATGAAAAGTGGCAAATAGCATACATGGCACATAAATGCCAGACAATGATCAACTCTAACAACAGCGAGTCAAATAATCGTCCTTTGATATTCAATGGGGTTACCGTTGCTGATTTCTCAACTATCACCATCTCGAGATTAGCATTGACGAGAAATCGAACTGGACTATGAATTAAAATACAGTGGTGACAAGGAAGGGCAGAAGCTCGGAATACTGCAGCCAATAACTCACTTCCGGACTTCCATCTGTCCACCAACTGCAAGATCCAAGTCAGGAGTGCGGTGGAACATTCCCCATTTGCCGAGATGAGTCAGGCTTCAACAACACTCAAGAAGCTTGACACTATCCGTGATAAGACAGTTCACTTGATGGTCACCACAACCATCCTATTTCCATCACTGACTCTCAGTAGCAGCAATATGTACCAATTACTGGATGCATCTCAGAAATTCACGAAAGTTCCTCAAACAAATTCCTTCCCAACGCACAATCATCTAGAAGGACATGAGCAGTAGATACATGGGATCACCACGCATGATAGATTCTCTTCCAAGACAATCATCATTCTGATTTGGAAATATATCACCAGTTTGCAAATATCTCTGCGTCACAATCATTCATGAGAGACAAACAAAAATGTTGACATCTCCATCACCTGCTAGCCCAGTCCTGAAGAAGAGTTTTACCTGAAACATCGACTTCTCCACCTCCTGATGCTGCCTGGCTTGCTGTGTTCCTCCAGCCTCCGAGGCAAAAGTGAAGACTGCAGATGCTGCAGATTAGAGTCAAGATTGGAGTGGTGCTGTAAAAGCACAGCAGGTCAGGCAGCATCCAATGAGCAGGAATATCGACTTGACAGGCAGGAGCCCTTCAACAGGAAATTCTGGTCTTCCTGATGAAGGGTTCCTGCCCGAAACGTCGATTTTCCTGCTCCTCAGACGCTGCCTGACCTGCTGAGCTTTTCCAGCTCCACTCTAATCTTCTACCCTCCTGCCTGTCTATTTGACAGCCCTTCATAAGGGTATTGTAAGTCTATGAGCAGCACACAGACAACTACATTTGAAGAAAGCAGCTCACCAATACATTCTCAACAGCTACTAGAGATAAGTAATGAATGCTGGCCCAGCCAATGATGCCCTTTAAACATGTTGTCCAATAATGACTAATTATGGACACTGGGTTTGAGGTTTTGAGAGTGTAAGCTGGTTGGGTGCAGACAGTACTTTGATTGTTGTGAAGCGATATGCTGTTTGGGACAATCTGTCAGTCTTTCAGAGGCACGGCCTATGTACGTAGCATCACACGGACACTGAGATTCATATCCCAGATTACTCACATATGAGATAGGTAGAACCCATGTGATATGCCCTCGTATCTGGAATATTTGGAAACATAGTGATATTATTGTCATGAAAACACTTCGGTGTGAAATATTCGCATTCGAGGGAAACATAATTGAATATTTTCAAAGTGCTTGGGCTAAATAATAATTTGATCCTGGAATCGAGAACCAGACTCATCATTTGGGTGCAGTTTTTTCATTAGATGTCTGGGTAGATTTATTCTTTGGACAATCAAGTGGCTATGATCAAAGGATTTATGATCTTCAATAATGACACTCCGTTATCAATGATCAATACAATATTGAAAACATCTTCATAAAATTTCAAGTTTGAGTCACGCACAACAATGTTAGTTGGGATCATGCTGACCATCAATGTAGATGCAGAGTTCTGTTTGGACACTGGAATTGTGGAGCTGACATGCACTGGATATTGTTGATGAGGGATTCACTGTAAGGTGCCATGTGATCCATCACTTTTCTCACACCGTCAATAAGGATCTGCTTCAAAGAGGAGGATTATGAAGCTTATGTGCCACACTAGATGTCATCAACATGGACGAACTTACGAGACATGGTCATTGGAGCTCATTTATATAAATGGTGAAAATTACACTGAGCATTGTCCAAGTCCATTGGCCAATCTGTTCCATGCGCTTCTCCCTTGTTCAAAGACGAGTCTAAATTGTCTGTTGGGGGAAACACTTCAACAACTGTCCAGATCCAATTTGGGAGCTAGCTGGAGATATTTAGGAGCTGCTCACTCTTTAGTGGATGTGCCAGTGTGGTTCAGCAAGACTATAGTTAGATTCCGGTCATTTCAATCGTATTTTTGATGGATATGGTCGTGCAAAGATCATGTGTTTATTCATCAGACCATGAATCAGCTATTTACTGCGGTTATTGAACTTAGCAATAATCAGCTGATTACTACAGTAACTAAGTTTAGCAATAATTTGGTGTGGATTCTGATTATTGAAGTGAATAATCTTCAACTGAAAAAAAAATTAGTCTGGTTTGATTTTAAGATTCAAAGAAATAAAGAGAGGTTAACTCTTTATTGTGTAAAATTTAAACCTGACCTGCAGTATATTTCTCACAGACTAATTCAGCAACAATCCAACATAGCCACGCTCACGGAATCCCACTTTGCAGCCAATGTCCCAGTCAACACGCTGATCATCTCAGGGAAGGTCCTGTCCCATTGGCAGGACAAAGCCAGCAGAGGGAACAGACGCGTGGGATACAGTCGGGGGGGCGGGGTCCCTGGAAGTGCTCAGCATTGATGACTGTCCCCATCAAGCTTAATGGCATCAGGTTAAACACAGCAACATTGCCTTACGCTTCGAATTTCCCTGTTTGAACACGACATTGAAGGTGGAAAGGACAGAAAAGGGATTCTGTGTGGGAGGCTTCAGTGTCCATCACCAAGAGAGGCTCAGAAGCACCACCTGCTGACTGAGCTAGGACAGTACAAAAGGCATTGTAACTAATCTGCCGGCCCCACATTTTATAGACACTATCATTTCGTGTGACACAGTCTCTGTGTGAAATGGGGCAGGCTTCAAACAGATCAGCAAACGTATGACGAGGTGTCCATGAAGTTCAGTGGGCCATCTGCAGCTTCAGGAATTTACCTTGCATAGATAATCATAGACTATCTGCCCGACATATCTGACAGGAAGGCATGAGTTATAGGGAGAGGTTCGATAGCCTGAGTTTTTTTTTTACTCTAGTGTATCAGAGGCTGAGGGAAGCATTCAAAGAGGTTCATAAAATCACGAGGGGCAAGGATAGGGAGAACAGCCAAGCTCTTCTCCATAGTAACAAAGTACAAAGCTGGAGGGCAGGGGTTTAAAGTGAGAGAGAAAAGATTTCAAAGCGACCTGAGGGTCAATTCCTTCATGCAGCGGGTGATGTATGTGTGGAACAAAGACATTTGGATGGATACGTGAATAAAAAGGGTTTAGAGGGAAATGGGTCAGAAGCAGATGGGTGGGACAAGTTTAGTTCAGCTTGGTTCAGCATGCATCGAAGGGTCTCTTTCCTTGCTGTATGACCCAAGGCTCTATGTTGGAAGCTGGTACAATTACAACATTGAAAAGGCATCTGGTTGAGTATCTGAATAAGACGTCTTCAGACTGGTTCAATGAAGAGTAAAGCACATGCAAGCAGCAGAACTGAAAACCAATACATGACGTTACAATTTGGTCAAGCTACAAAAAAGGAGGACATCTGTCGGGAATAGGTGGCGGACAGAGCTAAGTGATCACACAACCAATGAGACTCTGATTTCTTCCCACTGATGCTGCCAGACCTGCTGTGTTCTACCAGTAATTGTTTGTTTTTGCATCACATCTAAGTTCGGCAGATCTACGCTTTGGCACATTTACTCAAAAAGATGGTGGACAATTAAACCACTGCATGAGAAGACTGCTCTCTAACAACTAAACCCTCAGTTATGGGGGAGTCCAGGACATCAGTGCAAAAGATAAAGCTGAAGCATTTGCAACAATCCTCAACCAAAAATACCAAGTGGTTGATCCATTTCAGCCTCCGCCTGAGGTCCCCATGTTCACAGATCCCAGTCTCCAGCCAACCCAATTCACTTTCTCTGATATTACGGAATAACAGGAGGCACTGGATACTGAAAAGGTTGTGGATCCTGACAACTTAAATATCGAAACGTTGTTGCCTGCCGAGCCAAAGTTTTCTGATGCAGCAACAGCACTGGCATGGACTGAGAATGTGAAAAATTACGTAGGCATGTTTTACACAGAAAAATGAGGTTAACTCTGATGTTGAAAATTAACGTTTTATTTGTCCATTCTCTGACATGGAAATGGGAAGGAAGGTGTCATTAACAGGGCTATCAAGCAATACCTGGTCAGCAATAACCTGCTCACTGATGGCCAGTTTGGGTGCCACAAAGGCCATTGATTGCAGCCTTGGTTCAAAGAAGTAGAATTCCGAGGATAAGGGAGAGGAAGTCCACTGAACATCAAGGCACTATTGGAGGCCAAGGAAAAACCACAGTCAACGAGAATCCAGAGAAAACTCTCTGCCGGTGGCCGTAATAACTAGCAAGAAAGAAGACAGCTGTTAATGTTCATTTCAGCAATTTCACCTTCAGGATATTTCTGCAAGAACTCCTCAGGAAATATCCTTGGTCTAACCATCTTCACCTGCTTAATCCATGAACACTCAGAGGCCCATCAATGTACAATGCTAGCATAGTGCTTTGAACATAGATATTTCCAAGCAGTTGTTCCGGGTTCGATTCCTGGCCATTGCATGTTTCCAATTTAAAATTGCCCACCAAGAGAATAGATGAGGGTAGCGTAGTGGATGTTGTCTATATGGAGTTTGGGAACGCCTTTGACACGGTCCCACATGGCAGGCTAGTCGTGAATGTTAGGTCACATGGCATACAAGGAGAGCGAGCTGATTGGATTCAAAATTGACTCAATGGTAGCAAGTAGAGGGTAATTGTTGAAAGTCGTTTCTCAGACTGGTGTCCTATGGCTCATGGTGAGGCATAGGGGTCGGTGCTGGGACCTTTGTTATTCGTCATTTACTTACATGATATGGATGTGAATGTACAAGGCATGACGAGTAAATTTGCAGATGATACAAAATTAGGAAGTGTCATTGATAGCGAGGAAGGTTATCAAACATTTCAGGGAAGTTGTCTGAGGATTGGCAAATGCAATTCAAAGATATAAATGTGGGGTGTTGCACTTTGGAAAGTCAAACCATTCAATTTATTTCAGATTGCTGAACAGGATAAATCTTTTCTGTGTTGCTGGTTTTAAACTTAGCAGGTGAGTTTATCCCGTGTTTTAACAATAACTGCAGACAACAAAGGGAACACCCCATCACCTTCACCCGATACCGTGGGTCCAATTTGTCTCCGTTTTCGGGGACCTGACTCTCACCTTCCTTAGAGATGAGAAATTACATCTGATCCCTTATCTCGCAGGTCTGAGAAAGAGGGAAGTACATATGTCTGGGATTCAACCACAATGATAATTCCTGTAATGAGCCTGGGGTTTGTTTGCAAGTCAATCGCTGTATGGGAGAGGGAGTTAAGCATAATGGACTTCTATTAGCCCCCACTTCAACCTAGAGGGGCAAAGGGCTGGGGCAGGTATACAACAAGGAGTCCAGACAGAGTCCCCCCACTATGCATACTACTGCCCCAGAAGGAGTGAATTCCTACAAATGAACCCCAAACCCAATCTGTAAACTAACTATGGCCAAACCAGCTGTTTCATTCTGGATGTTGGGTACCATATTTTCCTACCTGGCAACAGGAAGGCTGAGAAAGGAGGTCAACACCCAGGCAGCAACAGCTGGAGTGGAAACAGCCAGTGGCTTATACATTGAGGATGACAGGGCCAACTTCGTAATGGAAATAACTTTAAAGCTATCCAGCAACATGAGGGCACAAGCTGCCACGTGGAAGCCAATCAGGAACAGCATTTGGCTCTAGGAAACATCCATTAACACCCTGGGTGGGAGAGGGGAGTGGGGCTGGAATGGGTGGCAATTAGATAATTTGAGAATTTTGTAACGCTATGTAGAACACGGTGTCAGATATTAGACCAAGATATTTACAGAAAGTACTCTTGTTCTCCGTTTAAGAAGTAAACCGGAGCGGCTACCCCAAGGCAGCGATCTGAACTTCTGGAGTGTTTATTATGTGTTATGGATGAACTTTATAATGACTGTATGGAAAGATGTAGCATGGGCCAATTAGAGAAGGATATACTCAGGATCCCTGTGGTGTGACCCACTAAGTACCGCAGTGTGTGTCATTGGGAGCCCCTGGGTCCACCCTGTGGAATCAATGGGATTCAACTGGAACCGTCAGCTCGTGGTGCACAGGAAACCCCATGGGATTCCCACATTGTGTTACAGGAGCACAGGGATCACAGGCGATTTGGTGGGGTTTCCGTAAGAATGGGTAGATGGCAGTGGGATGGCTAGCACACAGCCCGGATAAGAGGTCAGAGTTCAGACAGCGATGTCCCGGGAAGCCCCACTGGGTAGAATTCCTCGGGAACAAAATTAAAACGGGCTGAGACCAGGAGTGAAGGCTCCTCCCCCAGCTTGTCCCACACACACCAGGCCCTCGGAATGAACTAGTTGTTAAACTCACAGAGAAAATCCTGTTCAATAACATTCACCACCGACTAATACCAACCATAATCTTAACATAAGGGACACAGTTACCAGAGTGGGGTCCTTCCCCATTAAAATAATTACGTTCCCACCTGACCCACAGGAAATGTGATGAGAGACAGGGAAATATGAGGGAAAAACCAGACCAGCAGTTAACAGAGAAAAGAGAAGGGAACTCCTTAATGATCTGGCCACAGCACACGTGGCGGGAGTGCCAGTGGTCAATACACTTGACTTGGTTAATTTGGAAAATAAACTCAGGATCCTGACTCAACAAGTTAACTGATCCCTCGAAGGACTGAACAAAGACAATCAACAGGAGACCATGGGATAGCCAGTGGAGAATCAGGCAAGACATCACTTAGTGACCATACTGGAGGGTCATTACAAGACAATTAACCAGAATCTCTTCAGAAAGTCAGTGTGCAATCAATGGGCTGAATGGCCTGTCTCCACACACTGAAGGGATTCTGTAGTTAATTTCTATGATTGTATGATATCCCTTCTCAGATGAATGATGATAAGCTTGACCAATATACTGAACAGCTTTTGTGCAAGCAGCTGGCTGGCCCGACAACAAACAGAACCAAGTTTTATAATTACGTTTGAACGTCATTTCCTCAACCTCTCTCCATTCGAAAACGGAAACAGGTGGCGGCCTACTGGCTGCTAAAATCCGGATAGATGGTCAATTTAGCCAAACAGCAAGGAATGCTGGATATATTGGCCCAGTAAAACTTTCCAGTCACAAAACCCACACACCAGGCGCAGTGCGAACACAGCAACCAGGTGATAATGACGCTAGTATAATGTGAAAGGTAACAGTTATCCTGGACAGCCACATCCCCAAAAACTTAACCATCGAACAGAGGAGGACCCAGACAGAAAGGCACCGGGTCCTGCTACACAAAGAAACAAACAGTAACAAGCCATCCAAATGATTGACAACGTTTCAAAATATTATCCAAATCTACTGATTGGCCAGAACTATACAAAGTTCCAGAAAACCATCCAAAAATGTACATAAACAGGCGTTATTTGCAGATCTGTTTCTTGAATTTTCTGAAGGCCTCACAAGGAGACCAGCACAGCAAGATGTAGAGACCAGCTGACCATCCAGAGGGTGTGGGGTGGGGGAGGGTGGTGGAAGAGAGAGAGAGAGGAAGAGAGCAGCTTCATAGACTCAGCGACGGAGAGAGAGAGAGAGAGACAGAGGGAGAGAGAGAGGGGAGAGAGAGGGCGTGGGGGGTAGAGAGAGAGAGAGACGGGGGCGGGGGGAGAGAGAAAGAGAGAGCAACTTCATAGACCCAGAGATGGAGAGGGAGGTAGAGAGAGAGGGGGAGAGAGAGAGGATGTGTGTGAGAGAGAGAGGAGGGAGAGAGAGAGAGAACAGACCCAGAGGCAGAGAGAGAGAGAGCCAGACAGACAGGGAGGAAGAGAGAGAGGGTTTGAGAGAGAGACGTGGGAAGTATTGTAAGCTTCAGGGGCCAAATAGAATTAGACGTAGTCTATCCATAATTAAAGAGTATTGTAACAGTTTCATAATACAGAAGGGACTGTTTATATTGGCATCAGCTTGTGTTTGGACTGATTTGACCATTTAAGTATTGTGTAACACTTGGGCACATTCATGAAGGACGTTCGGCATGTTGTCAAACTTGTTTGAAAGAGGAATGAGACAACATCTTCATCTTTGGATTTATCTCATTACCTTCCTCTGAACAGCCTCCAATACAATTTTATCACTTCTCAGGTGAGCAGACACACATTGTTTGCAATGGGGCGTCTAGATTAGGGTGGTATTGATCATCAATCATTGATGAAGGGCTTTTGCCCTAAACGTCAATTTCCCTGCTCCTTGGATGCTGCCTGACCTGCTGTGCTTTTCCAGCACCACTCTCATCTAGACTCTAATATCCAGCATCTGCAGTCCTCACTTTTGCCTCGTTGTTTGCAATGCTCCAGCTGAGGTTACACTAATGCCTTGTATCCTTTCAGCTGCACTTCCCAATTTTTATACTCTGTTCCTTTCGTAATAACGATCAAAGTTCCATTTGCCTTCCTTGTTAGCTGCTTTCGCTGCAACGTTAGAGTGATGTATGTGGTTGAGGAGTCTCAGTAAGGTCAGAGAGGTCAGTGATGTATCTGGAAGGCCATTGCCAGTAATGTCAGAGAATTCAGTGAGGCATCAGGTTGGATAGTGATGTTAAGAGAGAGCTCAGTGATGTCTCCATTGTTGGAAGCCCAACGTGTTCACTGAGTCCATTTCCCTCAGGAAAGGCAGCGTGTTCTCCTCTCCTGGTCCTTCATGTGACTCTACATCCTGGGCAAATAGGGAATGGGGAATAAATGCTGACCTCAGCAGCAATGCACACAGCCAGTGTGTGAGACAATTCCCATATCAATCAGTGAGTGAAATGTTCTTGTTTAAAAAGGGCTGCTCCAACCCTAGAGTGCAGAAGGACAGCTCTGAGACATACTTTCAAACTGGAATAAACTTTTCTGATGAGGCATCGGTTGAAATATTTTGTGAGCTCGGGATGGGGCCCATGGTGTTTGAGTGGACAATGTTATTGCTGGCAGATTCGAGATCCTGTTTTTGTTATTTTGTTTCGATGTAATGAGCAGCAACACTCCTTCATTATCGGGATTAAATGTGTTATTGTAATTACTTTGTTCAATGGCAGAAATTTGAAAAACAGCAACAAAGCTGAGCGATGCTGTCACCTCGATCTCCCCAAGGAGCTTCCACACAGAATAAGACAGCGACTCTGGGAATGCATCAGCTCAGAGTCTCAAACAAGGCGTTTGTCAGCTATTTGAATGGACAGGTCACCTCGCACGGAAAAATGCACCGACCAATGCAACACGTGGAGAGGGTGTTCTACACCATCCTTGCTATTATTGGCATCCCTGGTATGGCATTATGAACTTGTTTTCATCTGCTGCTGATCTGCTCTCTGGTTTTATCTTTTGAACAATAATGTCTCCAGCTCACTGGCTGGTCAGCCTTATCCAGACACGGGAACAGTGACAGCGATTCACTGAGCAGCATTCTCAGTACAATTCTCCACTGACAGAGACTCCCGCCATCACTGCTGCTGCAGCATTCTCTGGTATCAGTGTTCTGTCATCTGTTCCGGTTTCATGCAGTGTGACGGTATGAGGAGAGATCAGGCAAGTTAGTTCTGAAGAAGGGTCACTAGACCCGAGACGGTAACTCTGCTGTCTCTCCCATAGACGCTGCCAGTCCTGCTGAGCTTTTCAGTTTTTGTTACACAAATGCGGCCTTTTTTTGGGAGACTTTTTATGGTTGAGGGATCATCTGAGTGACGTCTTACAAGATATTAAGAGAAAGAGAGGAAAAGATGAATTATTTTCACAGGTTGCAGATTCCAGAATAAGGAGCATAGTCTGATAATAGGAGCCAGGGTGTTCAGGAGAAATGTTAGTTAGTGTTTATCCACTCAAAAGGTGGGAGACTATTGGAGTTCTATTCCACAAACTGCAGTTGTTACGTTTAAGTCTGAAGTAACATTTTTATGGGGAAACAAATTAAATGAGGAATATGCACCGTGTTTTGATTTCTAAAGCTCAATCTAACTCCCATCCCATCTAGAAACTCTCTCCTCTCGCTTTCTGTTGCCAGGAGATTCACGTCTTGGCAGATTGCCCTTCTGGTCCATGTATACAGAAACAAATCGATGTGTTGATTTGCAGTATAAGTATCACAGCATCCTTACATTCACACATTGTCATTAAGGGACAGCTGCATATTCTATTAGACTGCATGGAGTAGCATTGTTTGAAATCTTGTGCACGTTCTGAAGACCTGTCCCCTGGCCCTAATGTGGCTTCGATTAGGATTTGGTCCAATGCTAAGAGCAGGGGATGACCTGATTCAAAGAGAAGGGGAGATATTGTGTTATCAACAGTCCAATCGACAGTCCAATGACTGAGGAGGGAGCAAGGTTTCTGATGGGGTTCCGAACCTGCCAGATTTGGAGGTGACAACTGTAAGAATAGTGACCTTGCAGCCAAACAAAATCACAGACTTTATTCTGCTCCCCTAGGAGGGACCGTGAGCTCAGTCTCTGTCAAAACTCCATAATCCTTGAAGTGATTGGACTGGATGGCAATCTGGGGTGAGTGTGAAAGTCTGAAATTTCATTCTCACTCAACGCTGAACTACTTCCTCTCCCATAGTGCGGCGATTTTTGCTGATAAAATCTAACTTTCTGAATTAGGTTGGGGAATTTCTAATCAGTAGTTAGGTTGACATGGTGGCTCAGTGACAAGCACTGCAGCCTCATAGCGCCACGGACCCAGGTTCGATTCCAGCTTCGGGTGACTGTTTGTGTGCAGTTATACATTCTTCCCATGTCAGCGTGGGCTTTCTCTGTGCAGGTCAAGTGAATTGGCCATGCTAGATAGCCCATCGTATTAGGTGCATTAGTCAGAGGGAAATGGGTCTGGGTGGGTTACACTTTGGAGGGTCAGTGTGGACTTGTTGGGCCAAATGACCTGTTTCCACACTAGAGGGAATCTGATCTAATTTGCTGCATCTTTTCTCATTTGCCTTTCACAGTTAATTTGATGGCAATTGCAATCCTTTACCAGAGAAACTGTGGCGTTTCCCCTTGCACTACTCGCTACCTGGTGGTTATGGCAGCTGCCGATCTGATGGTCATTTTTACTGATGTCATATTGTGGAGATTTCGCTTCTCTTATTACCCACTATGTTTCTTGGACATCACTCCAGTGTGTAGTGTTACTGCAGTCCTGATACATGCAGCCACAGATTGCTCTGTCTGGTTCACCATAACTTTCTCCTTTGATCGATTTGTGACCATTTGTTGTCAGAAGTTGAAAACAAAATATTGCACTGAGAAAACTGCAACTGTGGTTCTAACAACAACCTGCACCCTGCTCTGTTTGAAAAACATCCCCTTCTATTTTCAATATGAGCCTGTGAGGATAATCAACAATGTTCCATTCCACTGTATAACAAAATTAAGTTACCATACAGAGACTTGGTGGGTGGCATTAGATTGGTTTGATACAGTTTTGACCCCTTTACTGCCATTCACTTTAATTCTGTTGCTCAATGCTCTGACAGTCAGACACATTTTAGTGACCAGCCGAGTCCGGAAGAGGCTGAAGGGTGAGAGCAAAGGAGAGATTCACAGAGACACTGAGATGGAGAGCAGAAGGAAGGCTGTGATTTTGCTCTTCACCATCTCTGGGAGCTTCATCCTTCTGTGGTTAATCGCTGTTGTAGATTTCTTATATTATGTCATTCAAGGAATCAATACTGTCGATTACTCACCTTTTCAGTATCACTTCAGGAAAGTTGGTTACATGCTACAGCTCTTAAGTTGTTGCACAAACACATTTATTTATACAGCAACATTGTCTGGGTTCAGAGCGAAGATCAGTTACACAGTAAAGTATCTGGTTACACGATCTTCTTGCGTTATGAATAAATGAAACTCCTCAATGAAGCCGACAGGAGGGTCTGATTATTTCCAGACCTTGAAATGATTTTCAATGTGGGTGTCGCTGGCTGGGTCAGTATTTATTACATGTCCATGTTGCGCATTGAGAATGTGATGGTGAGCTGCCTTCTTGAACTGCTGCAGTCCCCGTGCTTTTGGTTGACACACATTGTCCTTCAGAAGGGAATTCCAGGAATCTGACCCAGCGACAGTGAATGATCAGTGACATATTTCCAAGTCAGGATGGTGAGTGGCTTGGAGGGGAACGTGCAGGGGCTGGTGTTCCCATGTATCTGCTGTCCTTGTCCTTTCAGATGGACATAGTTGTTGGTCTGGAGATCTTTGGTGAAATGTCTGCAGTGCATCTTGTATATCACATGGTACACATTATTGCGACCGAGCGTCGCTGATGATAGAAGTGTACTCTTGTTGATGTGTGGCCAATCAAGTGACTGCATTGTCCTGGATGGTGTCCAGTTTCTTGAATGTTGATGGAGCTGCCCCTTCATCCAACCAACTTGGGAGTATTCCATCACACCCCTGACAGAGAGTCTTTATCCCTGTGAAGGGAGAGAACTGAGCTTGGAACCTTTGGATACCCCATCATAGCACAATCCAAATCAATTGTCCATGGAAATAGTATTTCCTATCGGGTAGTTCCTATCAGCTTGCAACCTTCTGTAAGTACCAATCAAAATGATATCCCTCACAGGGCTCTCAGGAAATTAAATTGAACAGTTAATCAGAAAATGACCATTAAGTATGGTTTCACTGCTCAGTAACAATTCAACAGTCCCCATGCTAATGTGACAAATGGCCAACTTCTTCCACGCCACCATCTAAACCAGTGACCACTTGCATCTAATAGGACAAGGGCAGCAGATACATGTTCCCCTCCAAGCCACTCACTGTCCTGCCTTGGAAATATGTCACTGGTCATTCACTGGCGATTAGTCAAAATCCTGGAATTCCCTGTCTCAGGATACTGTGTACTAACAAGATTTAGTCCGAGGGGGAGAGACGGAGGATAGGAGCTCACAGCAGCATTAAAAACTGACAGCACTATCAAGACATACAGAAACACAGACACAGAGAGACACATACACAGAAACACGCACTCAGAGAAACACAGACACAGAAACACACACGCAAACTGACGCAGAGACATAGAAATACAGACACAGACGCATAGACACAAAAACGCACACGCACGCAGACAGAAACTGACACACAGACACAGACACAAAACATATGCACACTCAGAGAAACACATACATGCACACACACACAGAAATATACCCGTACACACACAGAAACACAGACACAGAAACTTACACTCCCTCGGAGAAACACAAACACAGAAACACACATATAAGGACGGACGGACACACACACACACACACACACACACGGCTGCTGTGATGAGGCTTGCAATTGAACTGAGACCCTTCAGTGTGGAACAGGCTCAGTGGATAAATGCCATGGTCCCTCCGTAATTTGGAAATAATGCATCTTTGAGCAGTATTCCGACATTATATGCAGTAAGTGGAGTATTTCCACTACAGCTGCATTCAGACATCTCTGATTGGACCATTTCATGAGGAGACAGTGTGAATTTAATTGTACTTTCTGCAGCTTACTATGTTTTCTGACATACTCTCACATTTTTAATTGAAAAAAAGCTTCAAAGAGGATAGAATCAGCACTAGGCATGTTCATCTCCTTCTGCTCATTTCTCAGGGACAATAACACAAGGGATTGGACAAAATTGTTTTGTCTCTCCAAAGACATTCTTTGAAGAGTGAAATATATGTGCAATGTGAGCGATTTCCAGACATATATTTTCACCAAAAAAAAAATAAAACTCTCCGGCTTGTGCAGTGGTGTGGGGAGTGCAGCAGTATTACCACTTCTGTCTCTCCATGTCTTAACTCCTGTCTCTGCCTCGTTCTATCTCCCTGCCAGTCCCTCACTCTCTGTTCTTCCCTCTCTCCCCCCCTTCCTTTCTGACCTTCCCTCTCTCTCTCTGTCCTCTGTCTCTTCCTCTCTCTCTCTCCCTCTTTCTCTCTCTCACATACACAAACACGCACAGTGGCCTTTTCTGTCTCCCCCTCTCTCTCTCTCCAAGTCTTTCCCTTTCTCCCTCTCTCTCTGTCCTTTTATCTCTCCCCCTCGCTCTCCTTTTCTCGCTCTCTGTTCTTCATTCGTTTGTTCATGTCATTTAGGGACAGAAACTGCCATCTTTACCTGGACTGACCTACACGTATCTCCAGACCCACAGCAATGTTGTTGGCTCATAACTGCGCACAGGAAGAGCAAACAATGCTGGCCGAGTGAGTGATGCCCTCATCCAATGCATTAAAATAAAATAGCTCGAGGGGGTTTCAAGATGGCGGTGACGGACTAAGTCTGGTTTGTTGAGCTCTGCATCAGAACCCAGACAACGTGGAGCACTCACCCTCCATTCACTCTTTAATTTGTTGGAAATAATTATCTCCCAATCATTTAGTAACAGTTCTGAGCAGTTTGGTGCAGTTCAGAAGATGACTAAGGGAAAAGGACCACGAGGATCGCATCAGGAAGGGACACACCCTACAACAACAGACACACCTATGGACATGTCATCGGCATCGGCGACCACCCTGAGGGATGCACCGACAGAGCAGAGCCTGATCACGGAGTTCGTGAAACTCCGAGAGATGATCGATTCGTCAAACCGGGCCAGGCTTGAATCGATCTCGGTCAATCCTTCAGTCTCCTGACACCTCCTCCCAGTCCGGGGGAAACTGTAATGTCAATCCTCCAGTCTCCTGACACCTTCTCCCAGTCCAGGGGAGACTGTAATGTCAATCCTCTAGTCTCCTGACACCTCCTCCCAGTCCAGGGGAGACTATAATGTCAATCCTCTAGTCTCCTGACACCTCCTCCCAGTCCAGGGGAGATTGTAATGTCAATTCTCCAGTCTACTGGCACCTCCTCCCAGTCCAGGGGATACTATAATGTCAATTCTCCAGTCTACTGGCACCTCCTCCCAGTCCAGGGGATACTATAATGTCAATCCTCCAGTCTACTGGCACCTCCTCCCAGTCCAGGGGATACTATAATGTCAATCCTCCAGTCTCCTGACACCTCCTCCCAGTCCAGGGGAGACTGTAATGTCAATCCTCTAGTCTCCTGACACCTCCTCCCAGTCCAGGGGAGACTGTAATGTCAATCCTCCAGTCTCCTGACATCTGCTCCCAGTCCAGGGGAGACTATAATGTCAATTCTCCAGTCTACTGACACCTCCTCTCAGTCCATGGGAGACTATAATGTCAATCCTCCAGTCTCCTGACACCTCCTCCCAGTCCAGGGGAGACTATAATGTCAATTCTCCAGTCTATTGACACCTCCTCCCAGTCCAGGGGAGACTGTAATGTCAATCCTCCAGTCTCCTGACACCTCCTCCCAGTCCAGGGGAGACTGTAATGTCAATCCTCCAGTCTACTGGCACCTCCTCCCAGTCCAGGGGAAATTGTAATGTCAATCCTCCAGTCTCCTGACATCTCCTCCCAGTCCAGGGGAGATTGTAATTTTCGGGCCAATGGACCCCACACTTTCTGCTCTCACTTCACTCAGAATCCTCGTGTGTGTCTCATCCTGTCCTGGGTTCCCGCTAACCCGATTGCCAATACCACTTGGACGGGGTGATTCACAGAAAAAGGTTTGGTGGGATATGGACCAAACACAGCCAAATGGTCCTGGTTCAGTTTCGGTAATCCGGTCAGTCCGAATGGGGTTGGGTCAAAGGGGCTGTTTCCACGCTGTGTGATTCATCTCTCATTCGTTTTGATTGCGCTCTCTCTGTCCTTCCCCAGGTCAAACATACGTGACTTCCTCTTCAGTATATCTGCACGTTAACTGTTTAATGACTCATACCGAAACTATTTTCTCAGCTTCACTGGAAGGATTTTAAGAAAACCCTCTCACTGTGTTCCACAGAGATAGCGCCATGGTCACGCCTCGCGGTGACCAATTTAAACGATGACGCAATTACAAGCTGCTCACCGCCCCGCCCCCTCCCCCCCGCGAGCTCGCGCAGAGGCGGTTAAACGGCCACGTGTTGCGGCTCCACGTGAAACCTCAGGGCGGGCTTCAGCAAAGAGTCTGACAATCACACGGTCCCAGCCAATAAGGAATGAGGA
The DNA here is from genome assembly GCF_037043375.1 of Chiloscyllium plagiosum. Lineage (NCBI taxonomy): Eukaryota > Metazoa > Chordata > Chondrichthyes > Orectolobiformes > Hemiscylliidae > Chiloscyllium > Chiloscyllium plagiosum. Next base: position 35,096,303 of record NW_028270178.1, read on the forward strand.
CCCTGCCAGGGAAGGTCATTTAGTGGTGAATGTGGACGCAAAGAGAAATCGCTGGAGAAACTCGGCGGCCGGTTTAGTGGGATCTGTGGAGTTACTTTTTCCGACCCAGTGCTCCTTCATCAGAATTGATAGTAACTAGAAAAGGTATAGATAGTGGGGTGAGGGCTGTCACTCCTGCAGTAGGTGGAGCTGGAGCTCAGGAAGAGAGAGAAGAGCAGTCAGACAGAGAAAGAACTGGAGGCAGGGAGAAAGAAAAACTGATCGTGGAGCTGGCTGTGCCTGAAGCAGCCCGTGTCATGGCAAGGGCCTGGGCTCTGGGGTAAGGACATTGCATAAGATGCTGAGCCTTTAACATTGTTGAGCTTCATACTGCCTCCCTGATGCCATGATCAAGGATATCTGAGTACAGAATATTCCCAAAATGGAATTGGAACAGCAGGAGGACATTGTACACGTTGGAGCTAATGGCATAGGAAGGAAAAAAGGATGATATTCTGAAGGGAGGATATAGAAAGTTTGGCAGGAATTTAAAAAGGAGGTCCTTAATGGTAGTAATATCTGGATTACTCCCAGTGTGATGAGCTAGTGAGGGAATGAATAGGAGAATACAATAGATGAATATGTGGCTGAGGAACTGGTGCAGGGGAGAAGGATTCACATTTTTAGATCATTGGAATCTCTTCTGGGGTAGGAGTGACATGTAGAAGAAGGAGGGGTTGCACCTGCATTGGAAGGAGACTAATATACAGGCAGGGGGATTTGTTAGAGCTGCTCAGGAGGATTTAAACTAGTAAGGTGAAGGTGAGACTGGGGATAGGGATCTGTCTGAGACTGGTGCAGTTTGGAAAAGGTAAAAGTCAAACAGTCAGGGAAGGCAGAAACAAAGCAGAGAATGAGGTAGGACTTATGAATTTACCTGCATGTATTTCAATGCAAGAGGCCTAATGGGAAAGGCAGATGAACTCAGGACATGGTTATAAACATAGGACTGGGGCATCATAGCAATTACAGAAACATGGATCAGGGCTGGACAGGATTGGCAGCTTAATGTTCCAGGATACAAATGCTAAATTAAGGAATAGAAAGGGGGCGGGAAGAAAGGAGGGGCAGTGGTGTTTTTGATAAGGGACACCATTACGGCTGTACTTTGGGAGGATATTACTGGAAACACATCTATGGAGGTTATTTGGATGGAACTGAGAAACAAGAAAGGGATGATCACCCTTATTGTGATTGTACTTTTGACCTTGCAGTCGTCAGTGGGAGAATGACAAACAAGTTTGTAAGGACATGGTTTTAAGGTGGCAAATGTTATTTCCTTGTTTGACATAGGTAATAGGAATACTACTGGGAATTACAGACCAGATTACTTTGTGGTGGGCAAATTATTGGAGAGGATTCTGAGAGACAGGATTTATAATTACTTAGAATGCCATATTTTGATTAGAGATAGGAGTGGATAGGTGGGAAGGAAGATGGACAAGTAGGACATTTTAAGAGGGCAGTACCAAGGGCTGGATCGGGGATGCATTGGGAGGAGGGGAGATAAGATAACTCATTAAATTGGCATTGACGCTTTGTGTTTGAAGAGTCCAAAGACAGAAGAAGAGGCTTTCTTCCTTCAGCCATTGGATGGCTTTGATTTGACAGTGGAGGAGGCCCTGAACTTGCATGTCCTTGGCAGCATGGGAGGAGGGAGTTATTTGGTGCATGTCCCAGAGGTATTCCCTGAAATGTTCCACGAATTGGCGTCCCATCTCCCCAATATGATGAATGTTGGGATTAGAAATATAAATTTGATTAGTCCCAGGACTGGATGGAATGTATCCCAGGTTGCTGAGGTAGGTGAGAGAGGAAATAGCTGGTGTCCTGACAGATATCTTTGTGGCATCCTTAAATACAGGTGAGGTGCCGGAGGACTGGAGGGTTGCTCATGTTTATACATGTCCAAGAAGGGTAGTAGGGATACTCTAGGTAACTACAGACCAGTTAGCTTGACGTTAGTGATGGGAAAGTTGCTAGAGAACATACGAAGGGATAGGATCTATTTATATTTAGAAAAGAATGGGCTTATCAATGATAGGCAACATGGTTTTGTGCGGGGAAGACCGTGCCTTACCAACTTAATAGAATTCTTCAAGGAAGTGACCAAGTTGATAGATGAAGGAAGGGCTGTTGTTGTCATACACATGGACTTTAGTAAGGCATTTGATAAGGTTCCACATGGTAGACTAATGGAGAATGTGAAGTCACGTAGTGTGCAGGGTGTTCTAGCTAGGTGGATAAAGAACTGATTGTGCAACAGGAGACTGTAGTAGTTGAAGGGCGTTTCTCGAAATGGACAAAGGTGACCAGTGGTGTTCCAGAGCAGTCAGTGTTGGGGCCACTGTTGTTTGTAATATACATAAATGATCATGAAGCGGGCACTTTTGGTATGATCAGCAAGTTTGCAGATGACTCGAAGATTGGTGGAGTAGCAGAAAGCATAAGGGACTGCCAGAGAATACAGGACAATATAGATAGACTGGAGAGTTGGGTGGAAAAGTGGCAAATGGTTTTCAATCCACACAAATGTGAGGTGATGCATTTCGGCAAGATTAATTCGAGAGCCAATTATACAATGAACGGAAGAGCCTTGGGAAATGTTGATGGCCACAGAGATCTGGGAGTGCAGGTCCATCGTACCCTGAAGATTGCTGCACAGGTGGATAGAGTGGTATATAGTATTCTTGTCTTCATTGGACGGAGTATTGAGAAAAAGAGCTGGCAAGTCATGTTAAAATTGTACAAGACATTGGTTCGTCCGCATTTAGAATACTGTGTACACTTCTGGTCGCCACATTACCAAAAGAAGGTGGACGATTTGGAGAGGGTGCAGAGAAGGTTTACGAGGATGTTGCCTGGTATGGAAGGTGCTAGCTATGAAGAAAAGTTGAGTAGGTTAGATTTATTTTCATTCTGATAAACGAGATTGAGGGGGGACCTGGTTGAGGTTTACAAAATCATGAAGGGTATAGACAGGGGAGAGAGAGACAAGCGTTTTCCCAGGGTGAAGGATACAATGACGCGAGGTCACGCTTTCAAGGTGAGAGGTGGAAAATTTAAGGGGGATACATGTCGAAAGTGCTTCATACAGAGGGTGGAGGGAATTTGGAACGCGTTGCCAGCAGAGGTGGTAGAGGCAGGCACGGTAGATTCATTTAAGATGCTTCTGAACAAATGCATGAGTAGGTGGGGAACAGAGGGATACAGATGCTTAGGAATTGACTGAGGTTTAGACCGTACATTTGGATCGGCTCGGGCGTGTAGGGCCGAAGGGCCTGTTCCTGGGCTGTAAATTTTATTCATTCTTTGTTCGATGTAGAGGGGACCTCATCAAGAGTAACGGACACAGTAGATGAGGTGTTTGGATGTGCAGGAAAATCTCTGCCGGTTGTGAAAAGGTCCATTACGGCCTTGGACAGAGATGAGGGGGGACGTTTGAGTGCAGATTTTATGGTGTTTGCAATGGCAAGGGAAGGTGGTGCCAGGTGTGTTTGGGGGAGTGGGGAGGAGGAGGCGGGTGCGTGGACCTAATGAGGGAGTCATGGAGGGAATGGTTTCTGCAGAACACAGATAGGGATAGGAGGGAGATATATCTCTGGTGTTGGGGTCTGATTGTAGGTGGCGGAGGATAATGCACTGGACCTGGAGATTATTGAGGTGGAAAGTAAGGACGGGGGTGGATTTAAGTCCTTATTGGATGGGTGGTGTTCAAGGGTGGAGGTGCAGGAAGTGGAGTAGATGTGCTGGAGGGCATTGTTGATCATGTGGGAGGGGAAATTGCAGTCATTGACATAGGAGGCCATCTGGGATGTCCTAGAGTGTAACTGTTATTTCCTGGGAACAGATATGGCTGAGGTTGAGCAATTGGGAATACGGATCACGTTTTTGCAGGAGGACTAGTAGGAGGTGTCATCCACACAGGTGTGGGAGTGTGTGGATCTATTCTCAGTATGAAGAACAACAGAGGTTCTTTGAAGGTCTTGGAGAGTGTTGCCCTGAGCTGGGGCAGGGCTGACTGCCGGAAGAGTAGGTGGTGGCGCATTACTTAATAGCCCGGTCTTGGGAAAAGTTGCTGAACAGAGACCTTGGAGTCCAAGTTCATAGTTCCTTGAAATTGGAGTCACAGGTAGATACTGAAAATGTGTTGCTTGAACAGCGCAGCAGGTCAGGCAGCATCCAAGAAACAGGAGAATCGACGTTTCGGGCATAAGCCCTTCATCAGGAAGGGCTTATGCCCGAAACGTCGATTCTCCTGTTTCTTGGATGCTGCCTGACCTGCTGCACTGTTCAAGCAACACATTTTCAGCTCTGATCTCCAGCATCTGCAGACCTCACTTTCTCGTCACAGGTAGATAGGTTAGTGAAGAAGGCATTTGGTATGCTTTATTATATTGGTCAGAGCATCGATTGTCAGAGGTTGTAGGTTGCATGTTGCAGCTGTACAGGGCATTGGTATATTGTGGGCAATTGTTGCCTCCCTCCTAAAGGAGGAATGTTGTGAACTTGGAAGAGTTCAGAAAAGACATTTATAAGGCTGTTGCCAGGGTTGGAGAGGTTCAGCTGTAGGGAGACACTGAATAGGCTGGGGTTGTTTCCCCTGCAGTGGCAGTGGCTGAAAGGTGACCTTTATAAGATTTATAAAATCATGACTGGCATGGATAGAAAAGGGCTTTTCCCTTGGGTGGAGAGTCTGGAACCAGAGGATGTAGGTTTAGGGTGAGAGGATAAATATTTAATGGGGTCCTAAGGGGCAGTGTTTTCATGCAAAAGGTGGTACATGTATGGATTGAGCTGCCAGAGGAAGGCTGGTATAATTACAACAAGTAAAAGGCATTTAGGTGGCTAAACGAATAGGAAGCGTTTAGAGGGATATGAGCCAAGCGCTGACAAATGGATCAAGATTAATCTAGAATATCTGGGTGGCATGGACGAATTGGTCTTTCCTCACAAGACCTTCCCTCCATACCAGGCAACATCCTAGTAAATTCCTCTGAACACTTTCCAAAGTTTCCTCATCCTTCCTATAATGTGGTGACCATAAGTGTACGCAATACTCAAGAGAGGCTGCACCAGAATTTTGTACCTCTGCAGCATAACCTCGTGGCTCAGAAACTCAATCCCTCTATCAATAAAGGCTAACACACCGTATGCCTTAACAACCCTATCCACCTGGGTGACAACTTTCAGGGATCTATATACCTGAACACTGAGGTCTCTTGGCTCATCTACATTGCCAAAAACTTACCATTAGCCCAGTACTCTTTATTCCTGTTGCTCATTCCAAAGTGAATCATCTCACACTTTTCCACATTAAACTCTATTTGCCACCTCTCAGCCCAGCTCTGCAGCTTGTCTATGTCCCTCTGTAACCTGCAACATCCTTCGGCACTATTCACAACTCCACCGACCTTACTGTCATCTGTAAACTTATTAACCCATCCTTCTACGCCCTCATCTCGTTCATTTATGAAATGACAAACGTCAGTGGACCCAAAACAGATCCTTGCGGTACACCACCAGCAACTGAACTCCAGGATGAACATTCCCAACAACCATCACTCTCTGTCTCTTTCAGCGAGCCAATTTCTGATCCAAACTGCTAAATCACCCTCAATCCCATGTCTTTGTACTTTGTGCAATAGACTACTGTGGTGAACCTTATCAGACACGTTACTGAACTCCATGTACATCACATCAACCGCTTTACCCGCATCCACCTGTTTAGTCAGCATTTCAAAGAGGTAAAAACGAGGTCTGCAGATGCTGGAAACCAGAGTCTAGATTAGAGTGATGCTAGAAAAGCACAACAGGTCAGGCAGCATTCGAGGAGCAGGTTCCTGATGAAGGGTGTTTGCCTGAAACATCAATTATCTTGCTCCTCGGATGCTGGCTGACCTGCTGTGCTTTTCCAGCACCAATCTAATCTAGACACCATTTCAAAGACCTTAGTAAGGTTTGTGAGGCACGATACACCCTTCACAAAACCGTGTGACTACCCCTAATCAACGTATTTCTTTCTAGATGATTATAAATTTTATCTCTTTACAACCCTTCCCAACATTTTACCCACAATTGAAGTAAGGCTCACTTCTCCCTAATTACCAGGGTTGTCTCTACTCCCCTTCTTGACAAGGGGACAACATTTGCTATCGCTCAGTCTTCTGGCGCTATTCCTGTAGATTATGACGACAAAACGATCAAAGTCAAAGGCTCTGCAATATCCTCCCTTGCGTCCCAGAGAATCCTAGGATAAATCCCATCTGGCCGAGGGGACTTACCTATTTTCACACTTTCCAGAATTGCTAACACCTCCTCCTTGTGAACCTCAATCCTGTCTCGTCCAATAGCCGACATCTCAGTATTTCCCTTGACAACATTGTCTCTTTCTAGTGTGAATACTGACAAAAGATATTCGTTTAGCACTTTTCCTATCTCCTCAAACTCCACGCATAACTTCCCATGACCGTTCTTGTTTGACTTTAATCTATCTCTCGTAATTTATTCCTGATTATACCTATCAAAAGCTTTAGGATTTTCCTTGATCCTATCAGCCAACAACTTCTCATGTCCCCTCATGGCTCTTCTTAGTTCTTTTTTGAGGTGTTTCCTGGCTAGATTGTAACCCTCAAGCGCCGTTTTTCAACCCATAAAACTTCCCCTGTTACTTTTGCTCAGTTCCAGAATAAGATTTGCAATCCTTTCCTCTCCCTCTGGAACTAACCCAGAGGCCGATTGAAAACTCCCAAAAGGGTTACTTCTCCTTTCCTATTTCTAATCTCAGTCCATACTACCTCAGTAGACGAGTCTTCAAACATCCTTTCTGTAACAGTAATACTGCCCTTGACTAACAATGCCACACCTCCCCCTTTTTGCCATCTTCTCTGTTCTTACTGAAACATCTAAATCCTGGAACCTGCAAAAACTATTCCTGTCCCTGCTCTATCCATGTGTCTGAAATAGCCACAACATTGAAGTCCCAGGTACCAATCCATGCTGCAAGTTCATTCGCTTTATTCCAGAAGCTCCAGAAGTAAACACATTTCATACCACCTTCCTGCTTGCTGGTGCACTCTCGCAACCTTGAAACCATATTTATGACCTCAATATCCTGGACACTGGAACGACAATATAGGTTCCCATCCCCCTGTTGAATTAGTTTAAACCCGCCCAAAGAGCACCCGCTCCAGGATATTGGGGCCCTCTGGTTCACGTGTAGACCATCCTGTTTGAAGAGGTCCCACCTACCCCACAACGAGCCCCAGTTCTCCAGTTATCCGAAACTCTTAACCACTGCACCATCCGTGCAGCCACGTGTTCAACTCCTGTCTCTCCCTATTCCTCGCCTCGCCAGCATGTGGCATGGGTAACAAAGCAGATATAACAACTGTTTGTTCTTGCTCTAAGCTTCCAACATAGTTCCCTGAATTTCTGTGTTAAATCCAAATCCCTTTTCCTAACTATGTCATTAGTGCCTAAGTGGACCACAACTTGGAGCTGCTACCTCCATCCAAGGATCCTGAAACATGACCTGAGACATCACGAACTTTGGCACCTGGGAGGCAACACCCAAACTGTGAGTCTCTCTCACTCCCACAGAACCTCCTTTATGATCCCCTAACTCGGGTGTCCCTGGTGACTAATTCTCTGCTCATCATCTCCCCCAAAACTTCCTTTCTGAGCAACAAGGACAGACTCTGTGCCAGAGACCTGTACTCCATGACGTACCCCTGGTAAGTCCTTTCACCATCCTCCCCCGACCCTAACACTATCCAGAACAATATACCCTTTGATGGGAATTGCTGCAGGGGATCCCTGCACTGTCTGCTGGTTCCCTTTCCATCCCCTGCCTAATCCACCTGCCTCTTTGTTGTACCTGCGGTGTGACTACCTCCATGTAAAGCCTCAATAACCCCCTCCACCCACCTGAATGATCTGAAGATTATTAGATGTATTATTATACTTCTGAATGGACCATTGAAATTAATTTTAATATGGATCTCGCTCTCTGTGCACCTTCTCTCTGCAGCTGTAACATTGTATTGTTTGCTTTGTTGAATTACCTAATGCACTTTGTAGACTATAATCTGCCTGAACTGCAGGAAAATAGAACTTTTCACTGTATCTAGGTATATGTGACAATAATCAAATCAAAGATGCTGGTGGGTAGAAAGTGAAGACTGGTGGAATTCTCACTTGAGACAAAACATTTCAGGCACTTACTGGGATAGACATGGTCCTTAGCCATGTCCCACCCATTTCCCACACCTCTGCCTTCACCATCCATTCTCTTCCCTCCCACAACGCTGACAAGATCCCTTTGTTCCTCGCTTTCCATCCCACAAACACCTGCATCCCAAGGATTATAAACTGCTATTTCCAGTAGTTCCAATGCAGCTGCCCCATGACCACTGGCCAAAAGAATTCAGACAATTGGTTGACATAGTATAAACGACATGCCCCTGGAAATATGATTGAATAATGTGTTGGGGCTGAGAGAAGTTCTGAGGGTACTTCTCAGCAAGCAGATCTCGTCGACAGCAGATCTCATTACTCTGTCCCCAGAGAGCAGTCGTCATTGAGCAGTCCTCATCAGGCAGATGAAAGATGGACCAGAAGAAGAGGAGGAAGATCATGGGAAGAGTTCGCTATCATCTCCATGAGAGAGCAGAATGCAACCTCACCACTTTAAAAAGATTAAAACATTTTGTGCCGTCTGTCTGTGTGTCCTCTGGTATCAGTCACTGATACCAAATATCTCTGTTGTATACTTTGTTTATCTAATTAACTGATGTGACATGCCTAAACTGATGCTTCTTTGCAAACTCAATAAACCATGAAAAAATTACTTGGGCATTGTTGGCTGTTTTTTTTTACATCTCCCTAGCCAAAGGAACTCTCTTCCTCCTCACAACAGTACACTGGCAAAATACGTCAACGATAGTGAATAATTTGGAAGAATTGTTAGATGTCAAATGAGGCCTTTCTTGTCGTTGAGATCTACAGGTCAAACGTACCTAGCAAATCCTGGAGGCTAAGATGAGATTGTTATGAGTAAATGGCAAGGTGCTCATTCATGCTCATTATTATTTATCTCACCTCATTTAATGTATATGTTCCTATTCTACCCCCTGCCAAAAAGCAATAAAGGGCTGAGAACTCTCAACACAAAAATAAGTGAGTATCAGCGACATCAGCTCAATGCTTGCTCTTCCACACATGTATCTTGGACACATGGCATTAACATCTCAGGGTATGCCACTGCACCCCATGTTTGTAGATACTGGCATTCAACCTGTAGCATCTGACACATGCCTACATTTATGCTTTGTTAAATCATGGGGGGCAACTTATTATTATACAAGAGAGATATTCATATATTATCACCAACTGGCGAACTGCTCTTCGATTGGTGATTCACCCAAATCAAACCTGTGCTGTACCAGGCAGGACCTGAGAGATGGCCTCATCAGCCTGAGCCAGGGGAATGTCTATGACAGGATATTGCACTCCTCCATGTGGGGTGTGGTCTCTAAATAGGTTGGGGGGAGGGAATTTGTAATTAGATCCGACTGCTCTCCACCAACATCGTTAGTGCAGTCTAAATCAATGGGTGGGAATCAGAAAGCTTTCCCCATCAGATCCAGAGTCAGGCAGCACTGCCCACTCTCTTCTGCCTTGTCTGTGTGCTCTCTAGAGCCTTTTGCTGAGTCATTGAGGAAGGATGTGAGTCCGAGAGGGGAACCTTTCCAGGCAGCAAGGGCCTGCAGGTCAAAGCCTCCCCATACATGGATGACATACAAATCTTTAACAAAGTGCAACCCTCCTCTGCACTCTGTCTGTATTTTATTATCTTTCCCACTCTCTATCTCTCTCTCTCTCTCTCTCACACACACACACACACACAAACACACACACACACACACACACACACAAATGTATAATAATATCCTCTCTGCTTCATTTTCTCTCTATCACACACTCGTTCAGACAATAATATTTCATTATGTCTCCCCTGCTGGACTTTGCCCACCTCACTGTCTCACTCTCACAAATCTTTAATGAAGTGCCCTCTGTTATACGTTCTCTGTGTCACACATAAATCCTAAATTAACTGTGTCTCCCCATCCCTCGATGTACTGTGTATCGTGTTGTCTCTCTCACACAGGCATTTTACTAATTTCCCCTGTGCTGCACTCATACACACAAATCTTTAACAATGTACCCTCTGCTGTACTTACTCTCTATCGCTCAAACATAAATATTTAATACTCTCCCCTCTCCTCTTCTCACTCTGTATCACTCTCTCATATACAGAACCCGTTCATAATATACCACCTGCTGTTTCAAAGTAAGGAATTTTCCAGTCCCTCGAGATCCTCCCTGAGTTCAGTGATACCTGAAAGATCACTGCTAAAACCTCCATTAGCTCTTCAGCTTCCTCTTTCAGAACTCTGGGCTGTAGCCCCTCTGGTACTGGTGATTTATCGACATTCAGAACTTTCAATTTTTCCAGCAACTTCTCCTGGGTGATGGTTCCAATACTCATCTCTTCCCCTGACTCTCTTGAATTTTTGGGATATGATTCGTTTCTTCCCCATGAAGACTGACACAAAGTACTTATTCCGTTCCACTGCCATTTCCGTGTTCCCCACTACAATTTCTCCAGGTAATTTTGCCAGTGGCCCAGTGTCCACTTGTGACTTCGATTTTGTGGCCATTTCGGAGACATGGTTAGAGCAGGGACAGGAATGGTTGTTGCAGGTTCCAGGATTTAGATGTTTCAGTAAGAACAGAGAAGATGATAAAAGAGGGAGAGGTGTGTTATTATTGGTCAAGGGCAGTATTACAGTTGCAGAAAGGACGTTTGGGAACTCGTCAGTTGAGGTAGTATGGGCTGAAGTTAGAAACAGGAAAGGAGAGGTCACCCTGTTGGGAGTTTTCTATAGGCATCCAATTAGTTCCAGAGATGTAGAGGAAAGGATAGCAAAGATGATTCTCGATAGGAGTGAGAGAGACAGATTAGTTGTCATGGGGAACTTCAACTTTTCAAATATTGACCGGGAACACTATAGTACGAGTACTATGGATGGGTCAGTTTTTGTCCAGTGTGTGCAGGAGTGCTTCCTGACACAGTATGGAGACAGGTCAACAAGGGGCGAAGCCACATTAGATTTGGTACTGGTTAATGAGCCCGGCCAGGTGTTAGACTTGGAAGTAGGTGAACACTTTGGTGATAGCGAACACAATTCTGTTATGTTTACTTTATTAATAGAAAGGGATAGGTGTATACCACTGGGCAAGAGTTACAGCTGTGGGAAAGGCAATTTATGATGCAATTAGGCAAGATTTAGGAAGCATGGGAATGAGAAGGAGACTGCAGGGGATAGGCACATTAGAAATGTCGAGCTTATTCAAGGAAAAGCTACTGTGTGTCCTAGATAAGTATGTACCTGTCAGGAAGAGAGGAAGCTGTAGAGCGCGAGAGCCGTGGATTACGAAGGAAGTGGAATCACTGGTCAAGAGGAAGAAGAAGGCTTGTGTTAAGATGAGATGTGAAGGCTCAGTTAGGGCCCTTGAGGGTTACAAGTTAGCCAGGAAAGACCTAAAGCGAGAGCTCCAAAAAGCCCGAAGGAGACATGAGAAGTTGTTGGTGGATAGGATCAGGGTAAACACCGAGGCTTTCTATAGGTATTTAAGGAATAAAAGAATGACAAGAGTAAGATTAGGGCCAATCAAGGATAGTAGTGGGAAGTTGTGTGTGGAGTCAGAGGAGATAGGGGAAGCACTAAATGAATATTTTTCAACATTATTCAATCTAAAAAACGTCAATGTTGTCGAGGAGATTGCTGAGATACAGGCTACTAGACTAGGTGTGATTGCGGTTCAAAAGGAAGAGGTATTAGAAATCCTGCCGAGTGTGAAAATAGATAAGTCCCCTGGGCCGGATGGGATTTATCCTAGGATCCTCTGGGAAGCCAGAGAGGAAATTGTCGAGACTTTCGCATTGAGCTTTAAATCATCATTGTCTACAGGAATAGTGCCAGAAGACTGGAGGAGAGTAAATGTGGTTCCCCTGTTCAGGAAGGGGAGCAGAGACAATCCTGGTAATTATAGACCAGACAGCCTTACTTCAGTTGTTGGTAAACTATTGGAAAAAGTTATAAGAGATAGAATTTATAATCATCTAGAAAAGAATAATTTGATTAGGGATAGACAGCACGGTTTTGTGAAGGTTAGGTCGTGCCTCACAAACCTTATTGAGTTCTTTGAGAAGGTGACCAAACAGGTAGATGAGAGTAAACCGGTTGATGTGGTGTATTTGGATTTCAGCAAGGCGTTCGATAAGATTCCCCACGGCAGGCTATTATACAAAATGCGGAGGAATGGGATTGTGGGAGATGTAGCAGTTTGGATCAGTAATTGGCTTGCTGAAAGAAGACAGAGGGTGGTGGTTGATTGGAAATGTTCACCCTGGAGTCCAGTTACCAGTGGTGTACCTCAAGGGTCGGTGTTGGGTCCACTACCGTTCGTCATTTTTATAAACGACCTGGATGAGGGCGTAGAAGGGTGGGTTAGTAAATTTTCAGACAAAACTAATGTCGGTGGAGTTGTGGAAAGTGACGAAGGATGTTGTAGGTTACAGAGAGACATAGATAGGTTGCAGAGCTGGGCAGAGAGTTGGCAAATGGAGTTTAATGCAGACAAGTGTGAGGTGATTCACTTTGGTCTGAGTAACCAGAATGCAAAGTATTGGGCTAATGGTAAGATTCTTGTTAGTGTAGATGAGCAGAGAGAGCTCGGTGTCCAGATCCTTGAAAGTTGCCACCCAGGTTGACAGGGTTGTTAAGAAGGTATACAGTGTTTTTGGCCTTTATTAATAGAGGGATCGAGTTCTGGAACCATAAGTTTATGCTACAGCTGTACAAAACTCTAGTGCGGCCGCACTTGGAGTATTGTGTACAATTCTGGTAACCGCATTATAAGAAGGATGTGGAAGCTTTGGAAAGGGCGCAGAGGAGATTTACTAGGATGTTGTCTGGTATGGAGGGAAGGCCTTACGAGGAAAGGCTGAGGGACATGAGGCTGTTTTCGTTTGAAGGTTGAGAGGTGACTTAATAGATACATATAAAATTATCAGAGGGTTAGATATGGTGTACAGAGAGAGCCTTTTTCCAGGAATGGTGATGGCGAGCACAAGGGGGCATAACTTTAAATTGAGTGGTGATAGATATAGGATAGATGTCAGAGGTAGTTTCTTTAGTCAGAGAGTAGTAAGGGTATGGATTGTTTTGCCTGAAACGGTAGTAGATTCGCCAACTTTAAGTACATTTAAGTCGTCATTGGACAAACATATGGTCGTACATGGAATACTTTAGGTTAGATGGGCTTCAGATTGGTATGACAGGTCGGCACAACATCGAGGGCCATAGGGCCTGTATTGCACTGCAATGCTCTATGTTCTATGTCTCTCTTCTGCCCTTTATATATCTGAAGAAATCCTTGCAATCTTTCGTAATATTACCGGCTGGCTTACCCTCATATTTAATCTTGTCCCTCCTTATTTCTTTCTGCATTGTCCTCTGTTGGTCTGTTGCCCTCTGGCTTCCTATTACCATTTGCCACATTTCATGTTTTCTCTTTTGCTTTTCTACTGTCGCTGACTTCCCTGGTCAGCAGGTTACGTCATCTTCCTTTCAGTATGCTTCTTTTTCCTTGGCATGAATTGTTGCTGTGTTTCTCAAATGACTCTCAGAAACTCCTGCCATTGCTGTTCCACTGTGTGTCCTGCTAGGCTCCTCTCCCAGTCCATTCCGGTCAGCTTCTCCCTCATGCCTCTATAGTTGTCTTTATTCAACTGTAATGCAGTTACATTTGATTCCGACTTCTCCCTCTTAAACTGCAGAGTAAATCCAATCATATTATGGTCAATGCCTCAGAGTCCCTTCTCCGTAAGTTCCCTTATCAAGTCTTCCTCGTTGCACAACACTAAATCCAATATTAATTGTCCCCTAGTGTGCTCCACCACAATCTGCTCCAGGAAGCCATCTCGTACGCTTTCCATAAATTCCTTTTCTTGCAATCCATGACCACATGTTTTTTTTCTAATCCATCTGCATATTGAAATTGCCTATGATCACTGTAACCTCACCTTTCTTACACGTGTTTTCTATCTCTTGGTGTATCTTATGTCCCAAATCCTGATTACTGTTTGGATGGGTGTCGGTAACTCCCGTTATATTTTTTTTAACATTTGTGTTTCCTCAACTCTGTCCACACAGATTCTACATCATCCAACTGTACTTCATTTACCACTATTGACTTAATTTCATTTTTTACTAACAAAGCAACCCCATTCCTTCTGCCCATCTGCCTTTTTGATAGGTTGGATATCCTTGGATATTTCGCTCCCAGTGCTGATCTCCTTTCAGCCATGTCTCCATTGATGTGCCTGTCACACAATGTATTTAAGTCCTTATATTCAGTAAAAGAACTGAGAGTCGGCTTTTATATAAATTAATATTCGTTTATTGTATACATTTGTATGTAATAAAGTATAGTACAAATTAATTTTAAAAATCTGATAGCTATTTCACTCATTTACCTGTCCCTCCCTATTTAGGTTGTTCTGCTCAACTAGTAACGATATAAAATGATTCGGGAGCCTGTCTGCCTTTCCTCTCTTTCTTGCACTACTTCGTTTGGATTTGTCTTTCTGTATTCAGTCATAACAGGAATGAATGATTTCGTAAGCACAGTGAACCGAGTGTCTTGATTTCCTTCACCATTACTAACATAAAGTGGGTTTTGGATTGTTTTGACAATAAAATCAATAAAAATCAATTCAAAACCTATGTTAATGTCAGAGACGCTTCCGAAAATCAAGAACTGTTTGTCCTGCAAAATCAGGCCAGAGGCGAGTCAAGCTGTTCCAGGTTTGCTCCAATATTGGGAGAGTTAAGAAGTAAATATCAAGAGGTAAATATTTCGCAAGAACTGACTAAATACATCCTCAGTTCGAGTCCAATATATCAACAGAGGTCCAGAACTCAATGAAGTCTGAAAGGATCATTGGCGTCTCTCTTCCCTCATTACAGACATTTACACCATAAGCTGCATCTGAAAGGGTAAGAGCACTGTGGAAGACCTCACACACCCCTCACTCAAGCTCTTCTCCCACCTGCCATCTGACAGAATATACCTGGACGCATGATCTCTCACAGCCAGACTGTGCAGCAGTTTCCTTCCCCAAGCCATTAGGCTCCTTAATGATTGGACTCTTTCCAGTCTGAAATGCTTACATATTGATGCTAGAAAAATGTCTATTATCCATCATTCTTCTGTTACACAGTAACTTGTGTGTTTTGCATTACTTGTGCCGTGTAGTTTGTGTAGTTTGTGCTGTCCATGCAGCACCCTTTGTACTGGAGGAACACTGGAACAGTTGTATATGGTAGAAATGACAAATAAAGTTTACTCTATTCTACTCTACTCAACTGTAATCAGAGCATGGACAAAGAAACTGAACAGGAAAGGCGAGAGAGAGTGAGAGCTCTTTGCAGCATTTGGTCTAATATAGCTGAGTGAGCGCCTGTGAATCAAGGAATACATTCTCCACTGGTTAGAGTTATCCATACCACAAAGGGAAATGTTTCTCGTGACCACAAGCCTATCATCTCAGCAGTACAACTTTTCCATGGGGGTTCTCACAATCATCTCGAACACCTCACTACGGCCAACGCTTGGTTTGGTCAATCATTTTCTATTTACCATGAGACCTGAAGTATGGGTGTACCTAATCGGTTGCTTCACGTGAAATATAATTTTCAGCTACTCAGACACTGAAGCAATCCATGACAACATTCAAAGAAGTTCAGGCTTGGGGTGAAAAGTGGCAAGGGGTATAAAAGACATAACTCTGCCTGGCAGTGAGCATCCCCAGTGAGAAATAATCCAAATGATCCCACTTGCTATACAGGTGCATTCCCATTAACCCACTGCCATCAATATCAATGAAGCAAGACTTGACCATAAACTGAACTGGACAATTTTCATTAATACTATGAGGAGTAGAGCAAGCTTGGAAGTTCTTTGATTTATTTTGCATTTTAGATTTTGCATTCTAATTGCAAAGATAATGCTAAACTTTTTTTTAGTAATGTGCTGTCTGCACTATAAGAACAATATAGTTCTGGTGAGCCTGATGTCAGTGATAAGTAAGCTATTGGATGGTATGTTGAGGATCATGATTCACGTGCACTTGGAAAAGCAAGGACTGATTAGGAATAGTTAACATCGCTTTTTGTGTGGGAAATCATCTCTCATTAACTTGATTGAGGTTTTTTGAAGAGATGACAAAGAGGATTGACGAAGGCAGAGCAGCAGACGTTGTCTACATGGACTTCAGCAAGGTGGGTGACAATGTTCCGTATGGGTTGTTGGAGGCTGAGGGGTGACCTTATAGCCGTTTATAAAATCATAAGGGGCATTTTTCCCCAGGGTAGGGGAGTCCAAAAGAAAAGGCCACAGGTTTAATTTGAGAGAGGATAGATTTATAAGGGACCTGAGGGGCAACTTTGTTTCATGCAGAAGATGGTGTGTGTATGGAATGAGTTGCCAGAGGAGGTGGTGGAGGAGGGTACAATTACAACATTTGAAAAGCATCTGGATGGGCATATGAATAGGAAGGATTCAAAAGGATATTGGATTAGTGGTGCTGGAAGAGCACAGCAGTTCAAGCAGCATCCAAGGAGCTTCGAAATCGACGTTTCGGGCAAAAGCCCTTCATCAGGAATGATGAAGGGCTTTTGCCCGAAACGTCGATTTCGAAGCTCCTTGTTTGCTGCCTGAACTGCTGTGCTCTTCCAGCACCACTATTCCAGAGTCTGGTTTCCAACATCTGCAGTCTTTGTTTTTACCTCAGAGGGATATTGGCCAAATGTTGGCAAGTGGGACTAGATTTATCGAAGTTATCTGATGGATGCCAGCCACTTAAACAAAGAGTCTATTTTCGTGCTGTACAACTCCATGACTCTATGAATCTTGATTTGGAATTCTAAGGTACCAAATTGCAATTAGAATATTTGGAGTCAAAGCCAAATCATTTGTGGCTGTTCACTTGATCGAACGTCAGGTCGACCATGGTTCTGTTCATTTCAATTGGCGGGGTTGGCAGAGTTTAATGGTTTGGAGATCAGAGTTCACATAATACAAGACGAATGGATTAGTCTAAGGATTTCTATTCAGAACAGTCACCTAATATTTCCAGACAGTGATAGTACTCGATCAGAATTAGAACCCGTTTCAATCGTTTGTCTTGGTTTGCCTTGTGGAGAGACAGCAATTGTTAGCATTGTTAACATTCAGTTTGTTTAGACCAGAGACTAGAACAGTACAAACTCCAGGCAATTGCATATACCAAGGGAATACATGGAGGTGACGGCGGGGGGTAGGGGTTAATTGTCCTTAACGAAGTGTCACATTTCATCAAGGTATTTAGGTAATCCCTGCCATCTTCATTGAGTGGTCACTATTGGCTGTGCACTGCCTGAGGGGAACCAGAGCCAGATTCAATCATGGCTTTCAGGAAAGAATCAAATAATTATCTGCAGAGAGATTTGCAGGGCATGTGTGGGGAAAAGCATGGCGAGTGGGACGAGGGAAGGAGGCCATACAGGCAGACAGCTGATGCAGACAATGAGAGGCTGCTGTGCCTCCCTCTATGCTGCACCATTCTCTGTGTACAGCTGCAATCTCATTGACACTGACAGAGACACACTACCGGCTTGTTAGGTATGTACACTCAGCCCCAGCACATCTGATTGATATATTGCTGGTCATCTACATTCACTATCAAACATGGTGGCAGAAAAGATTAGATGAAGCCACCTGGATAAACAGATCGTTTACTCTGATTAGAAAATCTGGAAACGACTAGGCAGCTATCATGAAACTGTCAGCCTTTTTTTTTAGCTTTGACAAAGGATCAGTCAAACTCGAAACATAGACTTTCTAGTGCCTGAGACATTTCCTGCTCAGGGACTGGCGCAATATCTCTGCTTTACCTTGGCAGTTTTGCACTTTGATGCTTCAACCAGAACCTAATGTTTCACAGTGCTCCTGTCTTGCCTGG
This sequence comes from Chiloscyllium plagiosum, assembly GCF_037043375.1. Taxonomy (NCBI): domain Eukaryota; kingdom Metazoa; phylum Chordata; class Chondrichthyes; order Orectolobiformes; family Hemiscylliidae; genus Chiloscyllium; species Chiloscyllium plagiosum. The sequence continues at coordinate 35,114,478 of NW_028270178.1, forward strand.
TTGTTCAGTGCAGACATAAGCCAGGCAGTTTATCATTCTTCCAACAGTGATCAGTCAAGGGGCTGGACTCTAAGGCACTTTTTTTTTCAAAAATATACTTTATTCATAAAATTATTTGGATCTCTTTACAATTGGTCATGCCATTCTTGTGCAAACATTACATTGCTTTACATACAGACATTGAAATGTATTTTTCCGATATACAAGTCTGTACATTTACTGTCCAGGTGTTCTGCTGAGGCATCAGCGCAGCCCAAATGACTGGGTGGGCGCCCTGTTCTTCTTAGCTGAAAATGTGTTGCTGGAAAAGCGCAGCAGGCCAGGCAGCATCCAAGGAACAGAAGAATCGACGTTTTCTGAAGAAGGGCTTGTGCCCGAAACGTCGATTCTCCTGCTCCTTGGATGCTGCCTGACCTGCTGCGCTTTTCCAGCACCACATTTTCAGTTCTGATCTCCAGCATCTGCAGTCCTCACTTTCTCCCCTGTTCTTCTTAGACAGGCAGATGTTACACGGTAGTCTTTCCCCACCGCGCCTTGGTGGCAGCTGCCCCAAGCTTCAGTGCGTCCCTCAACACATAGTCCTGGATCTTGGAATGTGCCAGTCTGCAACACTCAGTCGGGGTCAAGACCTTCAGCTGGAAGATCAACAGGTTTCGGACCGCCCAGAGAGCGTCCTTTAGTGAGTTGATGATCCTCCAGGCACAGTTGATGTTCATCTCGGTATGCGTCCCAGGGAACAGACCGTAGAGCACAGAGTCTCACGTCTCGGCGCAGCTCAGGTCAAACCTCAACAAACACCATTGTGTTCCTCTCCAGACTTCTTCTGCGTCGGTACATTTCAGAAGGAGATGCGTGACAGTCTCGTCCCCCCTTCGCGGGCAGCGTGCGGTGCTGGAGAGATTCTGGGCGTGCATAAAGGAATTTTTTCAGGTCAGGACGAGAGCATGAAGCCGCACCGAAATAGTCATCGATGTACCGATAAAGCAGTTGTGGGAGGGGAATCGGGTAGGCCTGGAACAAGAAATATTCCACATACCCCTTGAAAAGCAGGCATAGCTAGGACCCATGCGGGTAACCATTGCTATACCTTTGATTTGGCGAAAATGGGATGAGTTGAATGTGATGTTGTTGAGAGGGACAACAAGTTAAGACAGGCGAAGTAGAGTGGTGGTGGATGGAGATTGTTCGGGCCTCTTTTCGAGAAAGAAGCGAAGAGCTTTCAAGCATCATGTCGAGCCCGTAATTTACTGAGGTGGGGACGTAAGGCTACAAAGCTGAGTCCTTTGCTGTGAGCAGCACACTCAGCCTCAGAGAGGAGAAGGTCAGAGGCTATTGTGAACACACGGCAAGGGAAGAGATGGAGTTCGATGGATTGGGACTGTTGGAAGGTGGAGGGTGGGCAGGGGCGTGGATGATAAATTGAAACTTGCGTTCCTTAACATCTGCAAGAAACAGGAAAAGTTTGGAGTTAAGGCCTCGAAGGATGAAATGAAACTGTGGACCAGGGCAGCTTTGAGAGAGAGGAAGTCAGTGCTGCTGGAGTGAGGTGTCGAGTGCTTTGATGTGGCCTCGCATGGCCCTGAGTGTGGCTTTTAGGATGCGGAGAGAACAGCAGTTGGAAAAATGTTGTACATCGTGCAAGTACTTGTAATCCTGGAGGCTGCATTCAGGGTAAAATTTGTGTTGAAATCCACGTGGAGTAAGTCCGAGGAGAAGACAACCACTGAGGAAGGAAATATGGCTGTGGAAGCTATGTCGTAGTAAATACCTTGTCTAACATTGAGAGAGAAAAGGAAGGCAGTGAATGTGGACAGGGGGAGAGAGACAAACGAAAATCCTGTCGGAGAGAAGATCAGTACTTCTTCAGGGTAGGAATTCCTGGAAGAGAGGTGGCAGCGAGTTAAACACTGGATAAAAGCAAATTACTGCGGATGCTGGAATCTGAAACCAAAAAAGAGAAAATGCTGGAAAATCTCAGCAAATCTGGCAGCATCTGTAAGGAGAGAAAAGAGCTGACGTTTCGAGTCTAACTGACTTGTACAAGATGATTAGGGGTTTAGATAGGGTTGACCATGAGAACCTTTTTCCACGTATGGAGTCAGCTATTACGAGGGGGCATAGTTTTAAATTAAGGGGTGGTAGGTATAGGACAGATGTTAGGGGTAGATTCTTTACTCAGCGAGTCGTGAGTTCACAGAATGCCCTGCCAGTAACAGTGGTGGACTCTCCCTCTTTATGGGCATTTAAACGGGCATTGGATAGGCATATGGAGGATAGTGGGCAAGTGTAGGTTAGGTGAGCTTGGATCGGCGCAACATCGAGGGCCAAAGGGCCTGTACTGCGCTGTAATTTTCTATGTCCTATGACCCTTTGTCAAAGCTAAAAAAACGAGCAATCGGGAGGAATTTATACGAGGCAGAGAGAAGGTGAGTCATGGTTCCAGAAGCAAACGTAGCAATAAAGAGGTGATAATGGCAGTGCATAGAGAGATTATAGGGAGATTAGGAGTTGTGATGACCAAGGCTAAAGGCAGTGCTATGTGACAAAATAAGTGGGGGGTGGGGGGGGGGGGGGGGGGGATGGGCGAAGCAGAGGCAAAATGGAAAACAGGGGAGAAGGGTAGCGAAGCGGGAAGAGGAGAGGAAAAAGGTGATGAGAGAGTGGGGAGCAAGAGAAAGAGAAACAATCAAGACATAAAAGATACAGAACAGTTAAAAAATATTTTAAAAAGATAAATACAATAAAATAAAATTATGGAGAAGAATGAAAACAGAGGGGTCGAGATGGGATAATCATCTGAAGTTGTTGAATTCAATGTTGAGACCGGCAGGCTGTAACGTGCCTAGTCGGAAGATGAGATGCTGTTCCTCCAGTTTGAATAGAGCTTCATTGGAACATTGCAGCAGGCCCAGGACAGACATGTGGGCATGGGAGCAGGATTGTGTGTTGAAGTGGCAAACCACGGGAAAATCCTGGACCTGACTGTGTGCAGACCGAAGGTGCTCAGCAAAGTGATCTCCCAGTCGGAGTTTTACCTCTCCAATATAGAGAAGACCACACTGGGAGCAATAAATGCAACAGACCAGATTGAAAGAGGTACAAGTGAAACGCTGCTTAATCTGAAATGAGTGTTTGGGTCCTTGGATGGTGAGCATGGAAGAGGTAAAGGGGCAGGTGTTGCACCTTGTGCAATTGCATGGAGAGGTGCCGTGTGTGATGGGAGAGATGTTAGGTATGATGGAGGAGTGGACGAGGTTGACCCGGAGGGAACGATCTCTGCAGAATGCAGATACGGGGAGGGAAGGGAAGATGTGTTTAGTGGTGGCATCGTGTTGGATTTGGCGAAAATGGCGGAGGATTATTCTTCGCATGTGAAGGCTGGTGGGGTAAAAGGTGAGAACAAGAGGAACCCTATCCTTGTTCTGGGAGGGGAGGGAGGGGTGAGGGTCGTGGCACGGGAGATGAACTGCATGCTGTCGAGAGCCCTGCTAACCACTGTAGGTGGGAAGCCACGGTTGTCGAAGAAGGGTCACATATTGTTCCACATAACCCAAGACATGAGATAGCTTTGGCAAATAGAATTAAGGAGAATCCAAAGTTGTTTTACAAAAGTATTAAGGACAAAAGGGTAACTCGGGAGAGAATAGGGACCCTGAAAGATCAGCAAGGCGGACTTTGTGCGGAGCCACAGAAATGGGGGAGATACTGAATGAATATTTTGCATCAGTTTTTACTGTGGAAAAGTATATGAAAGGCATAGACTGTAGGGAAATAGATAGTGACATCTTGCAAAATGTCCAGATAACAGAGGAGGAGCTGCTGGATGTCTTGAAACGGTTAAAAGTGGATAAATCCCCAGGACATGATCAGGTGTACCCGAGAACTCTGTGGGAAGCTAGAGAAGTGATTGCTGGCCCTCTCGCTTAGATATTGTATCATCGATAGTCACAGGTGAGGTGCCTGAAGAAAGAAGGTTGGCAAACGTGGTGCCACTGTTTAAGAAGGGCGGTAAAGACAAGCCAGGGAACTATAGACCAGTGAGCCTAACCTCAGTGGTGGGCAAGTTGTTGGAGGGCATCTTGAGGGATAGTATGTACATGTATTTGGAAATACAAGGACTGATTAGGGATGGTGAACATGGTTTTGTGCATGGGAAATCACGTCTCACAAACTTGATTGAGATTTTTGAAGAAGTAACAAAGAAGATTGATGAGGGCAGAGTGGTAGAGGTGATCTATATGGACTTCAGTAAGGCGTTTGACAAGGTTCCCCATGGGAGACTGATTAGCAAAGTTACATCTCATGGAATACAGGGAGAACTAGCCATTTGGATACAGAACTGGCTCAATGGCAGAAGACAAAGGGTGGTGGTGGAGGGTTGCTTTTCAGACTGGAGGCCTGTGACCACTGGAGTGCCACAAGGATTGGTGCTGGGCCCTCTACTTTTGGTCATTTACATAAATGATTTGGATGTGAGCAAACGAGGCACAGTTAGTAAGTTTGCAGATGACACCAAAATTGGAGGGGTCGTGGACAGCGAAGAGGGTTACCTCAGATTACAACAGGATCTTGACCAGATGGGCCAATGGGATGAGAAGTGGCAGATGGAATTTAATTCAAATAAATGCGAAGTGCTGCATTTTGGGAAAGCAAATCCTTGCAGGACGTATACACATAATGGGAAGGTCCGAGGGATTGATGCTGAACAAAGAGACCTTGGAGTGCAGGTTCATAGCTCCTTGCGAGTGGAGTCGCAGGCAGATAGGACAGTGAAGAAGTCGTTTGGTATGCTTTCCATTATTGGTAAGAGTATTGAGTACAGGAGTTGGGAGGTCATGTTGCGGCTGTACAGGACATTGGCTAGGCCACTGTTGGAATATTGCGTGCATTTCTGGTCTCCCTCCTATCGGAAAGATGTTGTGAAACTTGAAAGGATTCAGAAAAGATTTACAAGGATGTTGTCAGGGTTGGAGGATCTGAGCTATAGGGAGAGGCTGAACAGGCTGGGGCTGTTTTCCCTGGAGCGTCGGCGGCTGAGGGGTGACCTTATAGAGGTTTACAAAATTATGAGGGGCGTGGATAGGGTAAATAGACAAAGTCTTTTCTATGGGGTCGGGGAGTTCAGAACTAGAGGGTGAGAGGGAAAAGATATAAAAAAGACCTAAGGGGCAACGTTTTCACGCAGAGGGTGGTACGTGTATGGAATGAGCTGTCAGAGGAAGTCGTGGAGGCTGGTACATTTGCATCATTTAAGAGGCATTTGAATGGGTATATGGATAGGAGGGATATGGGCCGGGCGTTGGCAGTGGGACTAGATTAGGTTTGGATATCTGGTCAGCATGGACGGTTTGGACCAAAGGGTCTGTTTCCATGCTGTACATCTCTATGACTCTAAAATGCAGGCATAGCTGGGACCCATGCGGGCACCTATTGCTATACCTTTGATTTGGAGTTTAAATACCGCATGAGAGTGATCATATTATGATTAAAGTGTCCACGACAAAGTGGCGCTGTGGGGCATTCAACAAGAGGAAAACCCGACCGTGGGTGGGCTCGAAACACCAACCTTGCAATTAACAGCCGGACATGCTAACCGATCGTGCCTGGGGTCTGGGGTATGTGGTTTCCATTCCTCCATCACCTTCATCTGGTCCACTTGTCTTCCTTTCCTTGACCTTTCTGTATCCATTTCTGGCAATAGACTATCCACTAATATGCATTACAAGCCCACTGACTCTCACAGCTATCTGGACTACAGCTCTTCTCACCCTACATCCTGTAAGGACTCTATCCATTTCTCTCAGCTCCTTCACCTACACCACATTTGTTCCAATGAGGTCACTTTCCAAAGTGGTGTTCTTAATATGTGCTCATTGTTCTCCAACCATGGCTTCCCACCTCCAGTTCTTGACAGGGCTCTCGACAGCATGCATTCCACGACTCTCACCCCCCTCCCTCCCCTCCCAGAACAAGGATAAGGTCCCTCTTGTTCTCACCTTTTACCCCACCAGCCTTCACATGTGAAGACTAATCCTCCGCCATTTTTGCCAAATCCAACACGATGCCACCACTAAACACATCTTGCCTTCCCTCCCCGTGTCTGCATTCCGCAGAGATCATTCCCTCCGGGTCAACCTCGTCCACTCCTCCATCACACCTAACACCTCTCCCATCACACACGGCACCTCTCCATGCAATTTCACAAGGTGCAACACCTGCCCCTTTACCTCTTCCATGCTCACCATCCAAGGACCCAAACACTCATTTCAGATTAAGCAGCGTTTCACTTGTACCTCTTTCAATCTGGTCTGTTGCATTCGTTGCTCCCATTGTGGTCTCCTCCATATCGGCGAGACAAAATGCCGACTGGGTGATTGCTTTGCTGAGCACCTTCGGTCTGCACACAATCAGGTCCCGGACCTTCCCGTGGCTTGCCACTTCAACACACAATCCTGCTCCCATGCCCACATGTCTGTCCTGGGCCTGCTGCAATGTTCCAATGAAGCTCAACGTAAACTGGAGGAACAGCATCTCATCTTCCGACTCGGCACGTTACAGCCTGCCGGTCTCAACATTGAATTCAACAACTTCAGATGATTATCCCATCTCGACCCCTCTGTTTTCATTCTTCTCCATAATTTTATTTTATTGTATTTATCTTTTTTAAATATTTTTTAACTGTTCTGTATCTTTTATGTCTTGATTGTCTCTCTTTCTCTTGCTCCCCACTCTCTCATCACCTTTTTCCTCTCCTCTTCCCGCTTCGCTACCCTTCTCCCCTGTTTTCCATTTTGTCTCTGCTTCACCCATCCTCCACGTATGTTGTCACATAGCACTGGCTTTAGCCTTGGTCATTCACAGCTGCTAATCTCCCTATAATCTCTCTAGGCACTGTCATTATCACCTCTTTATTGCTACCTTTGCGTCTGACTCACCTTCTCTCAGGAGAAAGTGAGGTCTGCAGATGCTGGAGATCAGAGCTGAAAATCAGAGCTGGAAAAGCGCAGCAGGTCAGGCAGCATCCAGGGAAAAGGAGAATCGACGTTTCTGGCATAAGCCCTTCTTCAGGAATGAGGAAAGTTTGTCCAGCAGGCTAAGATAAAAGGTAGGAAGGAGGGACTTGGGGGAGGGGCGTCGGAAATGCGATAGGTGGAAAGAGGTCAAGGTGAGGGTGATAGGTCAGACTGGGGTGTGGGCGGAGAGGTCAGGAAGAAAATTGCAGGTTAGGAAGGCGGTGCTGAGTTCGATGGATTTAACTGAGACAAGGTGGGGGGAGGGGAAATGAGGAAACTGGTGAAATCCGAGTTCATCCTTTGTGGTTGGAAGGTTCCTAGGCGGAAGATGAGGCGCTCTTCCTCCAACACTTGACACGGTCCTGATACACTGGGAAACCCTGTACACACCTGGCAAGGTCCTGATGCACAGTGAAACCCTGTACATACCTGGAAGGATCCTGAGACACTCTGAAACCCTGTACACACCTGGTAGGATTTTGATACACTGTGAAACTCTATACACACCTGGCAAGGTCCTGATACAATGTGAAACGCTATACACATCTGGCAGCGTCCTGATACACTGTGAAACCCTGTACACATCTGGCAGGATTCTGATACACTGTGAAAAACGATACACACCTGACAGGGCCCTGATACACTGACAAACCCTGAATATATCTGGCAGGGACCTGATACACTGTGAAACCCTAAACACAACTGGCAGGATCCTGATGCACTGTGAAACCCTGTACACCTGGCAGGATCCTGATACACTATGATACCCTGTACACCTGGCAGAATCCTGATACACTGTGAAACCCTAAACACAACTGGCAGGATCCTGATGCTCTGTGAAAAGCGATATATACCTGACAGGGTCCTGATACACTGTCAAACCCTGTATATATCTGGCAGGGACCTGATACACTGTGAAACCCTATACACACCTGGCAGGATTCTGATACACTGTGAAACCATGTACACCTGGCAGGATCCTGATACATTATGAAACCCTGTACACCTGGCAGGATCCTGATACACTGTGAAACCCTAAACACAACTGGCAGGATCCTGATGCACTGTGAAACTCTGTACACCTGGCAGGATCCTGATACACTATGAAACCCTGTACACCTGGCAGGATCCTGATACACTGTGAAACCCTAAACACAACTGGCAGGATCCTGATGCACTGTGAAAAGCGATATATACCTGACAGGGTCCTGATACACTGTCAAACCCTGTATATATCTGGCAGGGACCTGATACACTGTGAAACCCTATACACACCTGGCAGGATTCTGATACACTGTGAAACCGTGTACATACCTCGCAGCATCCTGATGCACTGTGAAACCCTATACACACCTGGCAGGATCCTGATACACTGTGAAACCCTATACATACCTGCAAGGATCCCGATACACTGTGAAACCCGATACGCACCTGGCAGGGTCCTGATGCACTGTGAAACCCTGTACACACCTGGCAGTATCCTGATACAATGTGAAACCCTGTAGACACCTGGCAGGATATTGATACACTCTGAAACCCTGTGAACATCTGGCAGGATTTTGCTACACTGCGCATCTCTGAACAAATACAGTCGTACACTGATCGATACTGAAACCCAGTACACACCTGGGACAATTGTGATGCAGTCAGAAACCCTGTACACAAATGGCAGGGACATGATACACAGTGAAACCCTGTATACACCTGGCAGCATCCTGATACACTATTAAACTCTGTACTCACCTGGCAGGATCCTGTTACAGTGTGAAATTTTGAACTTAACTGGCTGAATCCAGATGCACTCAAACCCTATACATTCCTGGCAGGATCCTGATATACTGTGAAACGCTGTGCATACCTGATTCACTGTGATACTCTGTACACACCTGGTATGTCCTGATACAGTGTGAAATACGGGGTAGAGCTGGCAGGATCTATTACACTGTGAAAGCCTGTACATACCTGGCAGATCCGGATACCCTGTGAAACTCTGTAAACACAAAGCAGTATACTAATACACCGTGAAACCCTGTACTCACCTGGCAGAGTCCTGATACTCTATGAAACCCGGTACACACCTCGCAGGGTCCTGATGCACTGTGAAAACCTGTACATACCTGGAAGGATCCTGATACACTTTGAAACCCTATACACACCTGGTAGGCTATTGATACGCTGTGAAACCCTGCACACACCTGGCAGGGTCCTGATACAATGTGAAACCCTGTACACACCTTGCAGTGACCTGATACACTGTGAAAACGTGTACATACCTGGCATTATCCTAATGCACTGTGAAACCCTGTACACACCTGGCTGGGGCCTGATTCTCTGTGAAACCCTGTACACACCTGGCAGAATCCTGATGCACTATGAAACCGTGTACTCTCCTGGCCGGTCCTGATAAACTGAAAAACCCAATGCACACCTGGCATGATCCTGATACACTGTGGAACCTTGTTCGCCCCGGCAGTGTCCTGATGCACTGTGAAATTCTGTACCCATAAAGCAGTATGTTGATACACTCTGTAAACCAGTATGCACCTGGCACAATTGTGATGCAGTCTGAAACCCTGTACACAAATGGCAGAATCCTGACATACCGTGAAACCCTGTATATACCTGGCAGGATCCTGATACACTGTTAAACCATGTACACACCTGACAGGATCCTGATACACTGTGAAACCCTGTATACACCTGGCATGATCCCGATACACTGTGAAACCCGATGCACACCTGGCAGGGTCCTGATAGACTGTGAAACCCTGTATACACCTGGCAGGATCCTGATGCACTGTGATATCCTGTACGCCCCTGGCAGGGTCCTAATACACTGTGAAACCCTATACACACCTGACAGGATCCTGATGCACTGTGAAACCCTGTACATACCTAGCAGGGCCCTGATACATTGTGAAATCATGTACCCACCTGGCAGGACCCTGATATACTGTGAAACTCTGTATACACCTGGCAGGATCCTGATACACCTGAAACCCTGTACGCCCCTGACAGGGTCCTGATAAAATGTGAACCCAATACACACCTGGCAAGATAATGGTACACTGTGAAATCCTGTACACCCCTGGCAGGGTCCTAATACACTGTGAAACCCTGTACACACCTGACAGAATCAAGTTACACTGTCAAACACTGTATACACCTGGCAGGATGCTGACACACCGTGACACCTTGTACAAACCTGACAGGATCCTGATACACTGTGAAACCCTATACACACCTGACACGGTCCTGACTCACTGGGAAACCCTGTACACACCTGGCAGGGTCCTGATGCACTGTGAAACCCTGTACATACTTGGAAGGATCCGGATACACTCTGAAACCCTGTACACACCTGGCAGGGTCCTGATAGACTGTGAAACCCTGTATACAGCTGGCAGGATCCTGATGCACTGTGATATCCTGTACGCCCCTGGCAGGGTCCTAATACACTGTGAAACCCTATACACACCTGACAGGATCCTGATGCACTGTGAAACCCTGTACATACCTGGCAGGGCCCTGATACATTGTGAAATCATGTACCCACCTGGCAGGACCCTGATATACTGTGAAACTCTGTATACACCTGGCAGGATCCTGATACACCTGAAACCCTGTACGCCCCTGACAGGGTCCTGATGAAATGTGAACCCAATACACACCTGGCAAGATAATGGTACACTGTGAAATCCTGTACACCCCTGGTAGGGTCCTAATACACTGTGAAACCCTGTACACACCTGACAGAATCAAGTTACACTGTCAAACACTGTATACACCTGGCAGGATGCTGACACACCGTGACACCTTGTACAAACCTGACAGGATCCTGATACACTGTGAAACCCTATACACACCTGACACGGTCCTGACTCACTGGGAAACCCTGTACACACCTGGCAGGGTCCTGATGCACTGTGAAACCCTGTACATACTTGGAAGGATCCGGATACACTCTGAAACCCTGTACACACCTGGCAGGATTTTGATACACTGCAAAACCCTGTACCCACCTGGCAGGGTCCTGATACACTGTGAAACACTGTACACACCTGTCAGGATTCTGATACACTCTGAAACCCTGTAAACATCTGGCAGGATTCTGCCACAATGCGCAACTCTGTACAAATACAGTCGTACACTGATCGATACTGAAACCCAGTACACACCTGGGACGATTGTGATGCAGTCAGAAACCCTGTACATAAATGGCAGGGACATTTTCAACTGTGTAAACCTGTACACACCTGGCAGCATCCTGATACACTGTTAAGCTCTGTACTCACCTTGCAGGTGCCTGTAACAGTGTGAAATTTTAAACTCAACTGGCAGGATCCAGCTACACTCAAACGCAGTACAGTCCTGGCAGGATCCTGATATACGGTGAAACGCTGTGCACACCTGATTCATTGTGCTACTCTGTACAGCTGGTATGTCCTGATACAGTGTTAAATACGGGGCAGCTGACAGGGGTCAGTTACACTGTGAAAACCTGTATATACCTGGCAGGGGCCTGATTCTCTGTGAAACCCTGTACACACCTGGCAGGATCCTGGTGCACTGCGAAACCGTGTACAAACCTGGCTGTATCCAATACACTGTGGAACCCAAAACGCCCCTGGCAGGGCCTTGATACACTGTGAAGCACTGTACCCATAATGCAGTATGCCAATACACTCTGTAAACCAGTATGCACCTGGCACGATTGTGATGCAGTCTGAAACCTTGTACACAAATGGCAGAATCCTGACATACTGTGAAAACCTGTACCCACCTGGCAGGGCCCTGATATATTGTGAAACCCTGTATACACCTGGCAGGATCCTGATACACTGTGACACCCTGTACACCCCTGGCAGTGTCTTGATAAAATGTGAACCCTATACACTCCTGGCAGGACGCTGGGGCACTCTGAAACACTGTACACCCCTGCCTGGGTCTTAATACACTGTGAAGCCCTGTACACACCTGACAGGATCCTGTTACACTGTCAAACACTGTATACACCTGGCAGGATGCTGATACACCATGACACCTTATACATACCTGACAGGATCCTGATACACTGTGAAACCCTGAACACACCTGACACGGCTCTGACATACTAGGAAACCCTGTACTCACCTGACAGGGTCCTGATGCACTGTGAAACCCTGTACATACCTGGAAGGATCCTGAGACACTGTGAAACACTGTACACACCTGGCAGGCTCCTGATTCAATGTGAAACCCTGTACCCACCTGGCAATGTCCAGATACAATGTGAAACCCTATACACATCTGGCAGTGTCCTGACACACTGTGAAACCCTGTACACACCTGACAGGATCCTGATACACTGTGAAACCCGATACACAACTGGCAGGATCTTGATACACTGCCAAACCCTGTATATATCTGGCAGGAACCTAATACACTGTGAAACCCTATACACACCTGGCAGTATCCTGATACACTCTGAAACCCTGTAAAAATCTGGCAAGATTCTTCTACACTTTGCAACTCTGTACAAATACAGTAGTACACTGATCGATACTGAAACCCAGTAGACACCTGGGACATTTGTGATGCAGTCAGAAACCCTGTACACAAATGGCAGGGAAATGATACACTGTGAAACATTGTACACACCTGGCAGTATCCTGATACACTGTGAATCCCTGTATACACCTGGCAGGATCTGGATACGCTGTGACACCCTATAAACACCTGGCAGGATCCTGATACATACTGAAACACTGTACAAACATGGCACGATTGTGATACAGTTTGAAACCATGTACACACCTGACACGGTCCTGACACACTGTGAAATCATATACACACCTAGCAGGATCCTGATACACTGTGAAACCCTGCACACACCGGGCAGGCTCTGATACACTGTTAAACCCTGAACATACCTGGCAGAATCCTGTTACAGTGTGAATTTGTGAACTCAACAGGCAGGATCCAGATACACTCAAGCTCTGTACACACCTAGCAGGGTCCTAATACACTGTGAAACCCTGTACATACCTGGAAGGATCCTGAGACACTCTGAAACCCTGTACACATCTGGAAGGATCCTGATTCAATGTGAAACCCTATACACACCTGACAGGATCCTGATACATACTGAAACACTGTACAAACATGGCACGATTGTGATACAGTTTGAAACCATGTACACACCTGACACGGTCCTGACACATTGTGAAACCATATACACACCTAGCTGTATCCTGATACACTGTCAAACACTGCACACACCTAGCAGGATCCTGATACACTGTGAAACCCTGCACACACCGGGCAGGATCCTGATACACTGTGAAACCCTGTACACCACTGGCAGGACCCTGATACACTCGAATTCCTGTACGCCTCTGGCAGGCTCTGATACACTGTTAAACCCTGAACATACCTGGCAGAATCCTGTTACAGTGTGAAATTTTGAACTCAACAGGCAGGATCCAGATACACTCAAACCCTGTACACACCTGACAGGATCCTGATGCACTGTGAAAACCTGTACACACCTGGCAGGATCCTGATACACTGTGTAAACCTGTATACACCTGGCAGGCTCCTGATACATTGTGAAACCCTGTAGACACCTGGCAGTATCCTGATACACTGTGAAATCCTGCATACACCTGGCAGGCTCCTTATACACTGTGAAACCCTGTACACACCTGGCAGTTTCCTGATACACTGTGAAACCCTGTGTACACCTGGCAGGATCCGGACACACTGTGACACCCTATACACACCTGGCAGGGTCCCGAGACACTGTGAAACCCTGCACACACCTGGCAGGATCCTGATAAACTGTGAAACCCTGTTCACACCTGGCAGGATCCTGATACATACTGAAACACTGTACAAACAGGTCACGATTGTGATACAGTTTGAAACCATTTACACACCTGACACGGTCCTGACATACTGTAAAACCCTATACACGCCTGTCAGGATCCTGGTGCACTGTGAAACCTTGTACATACCGTGAAGGATCCTGATACACTCTGAAACCCTGTGCACACCTGGTAGGATTTTGATACACTGAGAAACCCTGTACACACCTGGCAGAGTCCTGAAACACTCTGAAACCCTGTGCACACCTGGTAGGATTTTGATACACTGAGAAACCCTGTACACACCTGGCAGAGTCCTGATACGCTGTGAAACCCTGTACACACCTGGCAGGATGCTTGTACACAGTGAAGCCCTGTACATACCTGCAGGATCCTGATACACAGTGAAACGCTGTACAAATACAGCAGTACACTGAACGACACTGTAACCCAGTACACACCTGGGACGATTGTGATGCTGTCTGAATCCCGGTATACAAATGGCAGCGTCATGCTCCACTGTGAAAACCTGTACACACCTGTCAGCATCCTGTTACACTGTGAAACCCTGTACACACCTGGCAGCATCGTGATGTACTGTGAAATGTTGTACACAGCTGGCAGGATCCAGATGCACGTGAAATCTCTGGACACACTTGGCAGGATACTGATTCACTGTGATACTCTGTACACATCTGGCAGGATCCTGATACATACTGAAAGACTGTAGAAACATGGCACGATTGTGATACAGTTTGAAACCTTGTACATACCTGACACAGTCCTGACACACTGTAAGTCCCTGTACATGCCTGGCAGCGTCCTGATGCACTGTGAAAGCTAGTAAATACCTTGAAGGATCCTGATACACTCTGAAATCCTGTACACACCTGGTAGGATTTTGATACACTGTGAAACCCTGTACACATCTGGCAGGATCCTGATACACTGTAAAACTCCGTATGCCCCTGGCATGGTCATGATACACTGTGAAACCCTGTATACACCTGGAAGGATCCTGATGCACTGTGAAACTCCGTATGCCCCTGGCAGGGTCATGATACACTGTGTAACCCTGTATACACCTGGCAGCGTCCTGATACACTGTGAAACTCCGTACGCCCCTGGCAGGGTCCTGATATATTGTGAAAGTCTGTACACACCTGTCAGTGTCCTGATGCACTGTGAAACCCGGTACATACCTGGAAGGATCCTGAGACACTCTGAAACCATGTACTCACCTAGTAGTATTTTGATACGCTGTGAAACGCTGTACACACCTGGCAGGGTCCAGATACAATGTGAAACCCTGTACCCACCTGGCAGGGTCCAGATACAATGTGAAGCTATGTACACACCTGGGAGGGTCCTGATGCACTGTGAAACCCTGTACATACCTGGCAGGGTCCTGATACATTGTGAAACCCTGTATACACCTGACAGGGTCCTGATACATTGTGAAACCCTGTACACGCCTGTCAGGGTCCTGGTACACTGAAACTCTGTAAACACCTGGCAGCATGCTGATACACTGAGAATCCTGTACACCCCTAGCAGGGTCCCGATACAACATGAAACCCTGTATACACCTGGCAGAATCCTGACACACTGTGAAACCCTGTACACAGCTGGCAGTGTCCTGATACACTGTGAAACCCTGTACATACCTGGCAGTATCCACATGCAATGTGAAACCCTGTACACACCCAGCAGGATTCTGATGCACTGTGAAATGCTGGACACACCGGGCAGGATCCGGATGCACGGTGAAATGTTGCACAAACCTGGCAGGGTCCCGATACACTGTGAAACTCTTTACCCGTACAGCAGTATGCTGATGCACTCTGAAAACCAGTATACAACTGGCACGATTGTGATGCAGTCTGAAACCCTGTACACAAATGGCAGAATCCTGGCATACTGTGAAACCCTGTATACACATGGCAGGTCATTGATACACTCTGAAACCCTGTACACCCCCAGAGGATCCTGATACACTGTGAAAACGTTTACACACCTGGCAGGATCCTGATACATTGTGAAACCCTGTACACACCTGGCAGGATCCCGATACACTGCGAAACCCTGTACGCCCCTGGCAGGATCCCGATACACTGTGAATCCCTGTACGTCCCTGGCAGGATCCTGATACACTGTGAAACCCTATACACACCTGGCCGGATCCTGATACACTGTGAAACTCTGTACAAATACAACAGTATACTGATCGATACTGAAACCCAGTACACACCTGGGACGGTTGTGATGCTGTCTGAAACCAGGTACGCAAATGGCAGTGTCATGCTACACTGTGAAAACCTGTAAACACCTGTCAGCGTTCTGATACATTGTGAAACGCTGTACACCCCTGGCAGGGTCCTGATGCAATGTGAAACCCTGTACACACCTGGCATGACCCTGATACTCTGTGAAATGCCGTGCAAACCTGGCAGGGTCCTAATGCACTGTGAAACTCTTTACCCATACAGCAGTATGCTGATACACTCTGAAAACCAGTACACACCTGGCACGATTGTGATGCAGTCTGAAACCTGTACACAAATGGCAGAATTCTGACATACTGTGAAATCCTGTACACACCTGGCAGGATGCTGATACACTGTGAAACCGTACCCACCTGCAGGATCCTGATGCACAGTGAAACTGTGTACAAATACAGCAGTATACTGATTGACACTGAAACCCAGTACACACCCAGGACTATTGTGATGCTGTCTGAAACCCCGTACGCAAATGGCAGTGTCATGCTACACTGTGAAAACCTGTACAGACCTGTCAACGTCCTAATACACTGTGAAACCCTTTACACACCTGGCAGAATCCCGATACACTCAAACCCTGTACACACCTGGCAGCATCCTGATATACTGTGAAACGCTGTACACACCTGGCAGGATCCAAATACACACGAAATCGCTGGACACACTTTGCAGGATCCTGATTCTCTGTGATACTCTGTACACACACAGCAGTATACTAATATTTTGTGAAACCCTGCACACACCTGGCCCGATTATGATACATTCTGAAACTCTGCACACAATTGGCAGGATCCTAAGACACTGTGAAATCCTGTACACACCTGGTAGGGTCCTGATACATACTGAAACACTGTACAAACATGGCGCGATTATGATACAATTAGAAACCCTGTACACACCTGACATGGTCCTGACACCATCCTGACACACTAGAAAACCCTGTTCACGATTGGCTGGGTCCTGATGCACTGTAGAACCCTATACATACTTGGCAGGATTCTGATACACTCTGAAACCCAATACACACATGACAGAGTCCTGATACAATGTGAAACCCTGTACACACCTGGCAGAGTCCACAGCTTAAAAATGTGTTGCTGGAAAAGCGCAGCAGGTCAGGCAGCATCAAAGGAAAAGGAGAATCGACGTTTCGGGCATAAGTCCTTATTCAGGAATGAGGAGGGTGTGCCAAGCAGGCTAAGATAAAAGGTAGGGAGGAGGGAGGGGCATTGGGAATGCAATAGGTGGAAGGAGGTTAAGGTGAGGGTGATAGGCCGGAGAGGGGGGTGGGGGCAGAAAGGTCGGGAAGAAGATTGCAGTTCAAGAAGGTGGTGCTGAGTCTGAGGGTTGGGACTGAGAAAAGTTGGGGGGAGGGGAAATGAGGAAGCTGGAGAAATCTACATTCATCCCTTGTGGTTGGAGGGTTCCTAGGCGGAAGATGAGTCGCTCTTCCTCTAGGCATCATGTTGCCATGATCTGGCGATGGAGGAGGCCAAGGACCACATACAATATGAAACTCTATTACACCTGGCAGGGCCCTGATACATTGTGAAACCCTGTACACATCTGGCAGGATGCTGATACACTGTGAAATGCTGTACACACCTGGCAGGATTCTGATACACTGTGAAACCGTGTGCACACCTGGCAGGGTCCTGATACACTGTGAAACTCTTTACCCATACAGCAGTACGCTGATGCACTCTGAAAACCAGCACACACTTGGCACGATTGTGATGCCGTGTGAAAGCCTGTCCACAAATGGCAGAATCCTGACAT
Organism: Chiloscyllium plagiosum; assembly: GCF_037043375.1. Taxonomy (NCBI): domain Eukaryota; kingdom Metazoa; phylum Chordata; class Chondrichthyes; order Orectolobiformes; family Hemiscylliidae; genus Chiloscyllium; species Chiloscyllium plagiosum. The sequence goes on from NW_028270178.1 coordinate 35,132,400, forward strand.
ACTGTGAAACCCTGTATACACCTGGAAGGACATTAATACACTGGGAAACCCTGTACACACCTGGAAGGATCCTGATACACTGTGAAAACCTGTACACACCTGGCAGGATCCTGATATACTGTGAAACCCTGTACACACCTGGCAGGATCCTGATACACTGTGAAAACCTGTACACACATGACAGGATCCTGATATACTGTGAAAACCTGGACACACCTGGCAGGATCCCGATACAATGTGAAACCCTGTAAACACCTGGCAGGATCCGGATACACTCCGAAAACCTGTACACACCTGGCAGAATCCTGATACAATGTGCAACCTTGTACACACCTGGCAGAGTCCCAATATACTGTGAAACACAGCACACACCTGGCCGAGAGCTGATACACACTGAAACCCTGAACACACCTGCCAGGCTCCTGATACCCTGTGCAACCCTGTACACACCTGGCAGGAAAATGATACACTGGGAAACCTGTATACACATGGAAGGCTCCTTATGCGCTCTGAAACCCTGTATACACCTGGCAGGATACTGTTACATTGTGAAACCTTGAACACACCTGGCAGGATGCTGATACACTGTGAAAAACTATTCACACCAGGCAGGATCCTGATACACTGTGAAACCTTGAACACACCTGGCAGGATGCTGATACACTGTGAAACTCTATATACACCTGGCAGGATCCTGATACACTGAGAAACCCTAAGCACATCTGGCAGGATGCTGATACACTGTGAAACCCTATACATACCTGGCAGGATCCTGATACACTGTGAAACCCTGCACACACCTGGCAGGAAAATGATACACTGGGAAACCCTGCATACACCTGGAAGGATATTGTTACATTGTGAAACCTTGAACACACCTGGCAGGAAGCTGATACACTGTGAAAAACTATTCACACCTGGCAGGATCCTGCTACACTGCGGAAACCCTATACACACCTAGCAGGATCCTGATATACTGTGAAACCCTATACACACTTGGCAGGATGCTGATACACTGTGAAACCCTATACACACCTGGCAGGATGTTGATACACTGTGAAACCCAATACACACCTGGCAGGATGCTGATATACTGTGAAACCCTATACACACCTGGCAGGATGCTGATACACTGTGAAACCCTATACACACCTGGCAGGATCCTGTTGCCCTGTGAAACCTTGAACACACCTGGCAGGATGCTGATACACTGTGAAACCCTATACACACCTGGCATTATCCTGATACACTGTGAAACTCTGTACACACCTGGAAGGATTCTGATACACTGTGAAACCCTATTGACACCTGGCAAGATCCTGATACACCGTGAAACCCGGTATACACCTGGCAGGATCCTGACACACTGTTAAACACTGCACACTTCTGGCAGGATCCTGAGACACTGTGACACCTTGTACACACCTGGGGATGGTTCCCATACATTGTGAAACTCTGCACACATCTGGCAGGGTCCTGATACACACTGAAACTCTGTACACACCTGGCAGAATCCGGATACATTGAGAAAATTGTACTCACCTGGCAGGGTCCCAATACAGTGTGAAACCCTATACACACCTGGCAGGATCCTGATACACACTGAACCCCTGAACACACCTGGCAGGCTCCTGCTACACTGTGAATCCTGGCATACACCTGGCAGGATCCTGATGCACTGTGAAACCCCGTATACACCTGGCAGAATCATGATGCACTGTGAAACCCTGTACGAACGTGGCAGGATCCTGTTCCACTGTGATTCCTTGTACACCCCTGGCAGGATGCTGATACACTCTGAAATCCTGTACACCCCTGGCAGAGTCCAGATCTACTGTGAAACCTTGTACACACCTGGCAGGATCCTGATACAATGTGAAACCGTGTACACACCTGGCAGGATCCTGATACAATGTGAAACCCTGTACATACTTGGCAGGACCCGGATACACTGTAAAAGCCTATACACACCTGGCAGGGTCCTGATACACTGTGAAACCCGATATACACCTGGCAGGGTCCTGATACACTGTGAAACCCTATACACAACTGGCAGGATTCTGATGCACTGTGAAGGCCTATACACACCTGGCAGGTTCCTGATACTGATGCGCTGTGAAACCCTGTACACACGTGGCACTATTTGTTCCACTGTGATTCCTTGTACACCCCTGGCAGGATTCTGATACACTCGGAAATCCTGTACACCCTGTCAGAGTCCTGATGCACTATGAAACCCTGTACACACCTATCAGGATCCTGAAACGCTGTGAAACTCTGTGTACACCTAGCAGGGTCGTGATACACTGTTAAACCCTGTACATAACAGGCAGGATCCTGGTACGCTGTGAAACCCTGAACACAACTGGCAGGATCCTGATGCACTGTGAAACCCTATACATACCTGGCAGGGTCCTGATACACTGTGAAACCCTGCACATACCTCGCAGAGTCCTGATACACTGTGAAACCCTGTACCCACCTGGCCAGATACTGATACACTGCGAAACCCTGTATACACCTGGCAGGATCAATGTAGCTAAGTGTGAGGTGATTCACTTTGGTAAGAGTAATAAAAAGATGGAGTACTGGGCTAATGGTCGGATACTTGGTAGTGTGGATGAGCAGAGGGATCTTGGCGTCCATGTACACAGATCTTTGAAAGTTGCCACCCAGGTAAATAGTGTGGTGAAGAAGGCATATGGCGTACTGGTTTTTATTGGTAGAGGAATTGAGTTCCGGAGTACTGAGGTGATGTTGCAGTTGTATAAGACTCTGGTGCGGCCGCATCTGGAGTATTGTGTGCAGTTTTGGTCGCCATATTATAGGAAGGATGTGGAGGCACTGGAACGGGTGCAGAGGAGGTTTACCAGGATGTTGCCTGGTATGGTAGAAAGATCGTATGAGGAAAGGCTGAGGCACTTGGGGTTGTTTTCATTGGAGAAAAGAAGGTTTAGGGGTGACTTGATAGAGGTGTACAAGATGATTAGGGGTTTAGATAGGGTCGACAGTGAGAATCTTTTTCCACGTATGGCATCAGCTATTACAAGGGGGCATAGCTTTAAATTAAGTTGGGGGGGTTTAGGTATAGGACAGATGTTAGGGGTAGGTTCTTTACTCAGCGAGTCGTGAGTTCATGGAATGCCCTGCCAGTAGTAGTGGTGGACTCTCCCTCATAATGGGCATTTAAGCGGGCATTCGATAGGTATATGGAGGATAGTGGGCTAGTGTAGGTTAGGTGGGCTTGGATCGGCGCAACATCGAGGGCCGAAGGGCCTGTACTGCGCTGTATTCTTCTATGTTCTATGTTCTATGATCCTGATACACTGTGAAACCCTGCACACACCTCGCAGGGACCTGACACACTGTGAAACCCTGTATACACCTGGCAGGATGCTGATACACTGTGAAACCATGTATATATCTGGCAGGATCCTGATACACTGTGAAATCCTGTACATACCTGGCCGAATACTGATACACTGTGAAACCCTGTATACACCTGGCAGGATCCTGATGCCACTGAAACCCTGAACACTCCTGGCAGGGCCCTGATTCACTGTGAAACCCTGTACACACCTGGCACATTTCTGATACACTGTGAAATCTTGTACACACCTGTCAGGAAACTGATACACTGTGAAACCCTGTATACATGTTTCACGTACCTGATACATTGTAAAAGCCTCCACACATGCCAGGAACCTGATACACCTTCAAAACCTGTACACACATGTCACAATGCTGATGCACGCTCAAACCCTGTATGCACCCAGTCGGATTCTGATAGACTGTGATACCCTGTACACATCTGGCAGGTTATGGATACACACTGAAACCCTGTGCAAACCTGGCAGGATCCTGATACACAATGAAACCTTGAGCACACCTGGCCGGATCCTGATACACCGTGAACCCCGGCATACGCCTGGCAGGATCATGATGCACTGTGAAACCCAGTATACACCTGGCAGGATCCTGATGCACTGTGAAACCATGTATACACCTGGTAGGATCCTGATGCACTGTGAAACCCCGTATACACCTGGCAGGATCCTGATGCACTGTGAAACCCCGTATACACCTGGCAGGATCCTGATGCACTGTGAAACCCTGTACGAACGTGGCAGGATCCTGTTCCACTGTGATTCCTTGTACACCCCTGGCAGGATCCTGATACACTCTGAAATCCTGTACACCCCTGGCAGAGTCCTGATCCACAGTGAAACCGTGTACACACCTGACAGGATCCTGTTACAATGTGAAACCCTGAGCATACTTGGCAGAACCCGGATACACTGTGAACACCGATACACACCTGGCAGGGTCCTGATACACTGTGAAACCCAGCACATAGCTGGCAGGATCCTGATACACTGGAAACCCTGTACACAACTGGCAGGATCCTGATGCACAGTGAAGGCCTATACACACCTGGCAGGATCCTGATACACGGTGAAACCCAGCACATAGCTGGCAGGATCCTGATACACTGTGAAACCCTGTACACAACTGGCAGAATCCTAATGAACAGTGAAGGCCTATACACACCTGCAAAGATCCTGAAACACGGTGAAACCCTCTGTGCACCTGGTCAGATACTGATACACTGTGAAACCCGGTATACACCTAGCAGGATCCTGATGTACTTTGAAACCCTGTACACATGTGGCACGATCCTGTTCCACTGTGATTCCATGTACACCCCTGGTAGAATGTTGATACACTCTGAAATCCAGTTCACCCTGGCAGAATCCTGATGCACTATGAAGCCCTGTACACAACTGGCAGGATCCTGAAACACTGTGAAACTCTGTATACACCTGACAGGATCCTGATGCAGTGTGAAACCCCGTATACACCTGGCAGGATCCTGATGCACTGTGAAGCCCCGTATACACCTGGCAGGTTCCTGATGCACTGTGAAACCCTGTACGAACGTGGCAGGATCCTGTTCCACTGTGATTCCTTGTACACCCCTGGCAGGATCCTGATACACTCTGAAATCCTGTACACCCTTGGCAGAGTCGTGATCCACAGTGAAACCGTGTACACACCTGACAGGATCCTGTTACAATGTGAAACCCTGAGCATACCTGGCAGGACCCGGATACACTGTGAAAACCGATACACACCTGGCAGGCTCCTGATACACTGTGAAACCCAGCACATAGCTGGCAGGATCCTGATACACTGTGAAACCCTGTACACAACTGGCAGGATCCTGATGCACAGTGAAGGCCTATACACACCTGGCAGGATCCCGATACACTGTGAAACCCTGTACACAACTGGCAGAATCCTGTTGCACAGTGAAGGGCTATACACACCTGCAAAGATCCTGATACACGGTGAAACCCTCTGTGCACCTGGTCAGATATTGATACACTGTGAAACCCGGTATACACCTGGCAGGATCCTGATGCACTGTGAAACCCTGTACACACGTGGCACGATCCTGTTCCACTGCGATTCCTTGTACACCCCTGGTAGGATGTTGATACACTCTGAAATCCAGTTCACCCTGGGAGAGTCCTGATGCACTATGAAGCCCTGTACACAACTGGCAGGATCCTGAAACACTGTGAAACTCTGTATACACCTGACAGGGTCCTGATCCACTGTTAAACCCTGTACACACCTGGCAGGATCCTGATACACTGTGAAACCCTATACACACCTGGCAGGGTCCTGATACACTATGCAACCCTGTACACACATGGCAGGGTCCTGATACACTGTGAAATCCTGTATACACATGGCAGAATAATAATGCACTGTGAAACCCTGTATACACCTGGCAGCATCCTGATACAATGAGAAATCCTATACACACTTGGCCGGATACTGATACACTGTGAAACCCTATATACACCTGGCAGGATACTATTACATTGTGAAACCTTGAACACACCTGGCAGGGTCCTGATACACTGTGAAACCCTATATACACCTGGCAAGGTCCTGATGCACTGTGAAACCATGTACACACCTGGCCGGATACTGATACACTGCGAACCCTGTATACACCTGGCAGGATCCTGATTCACTGTGAACCCCGCTACACACCTGGCAGGTTTCTGATAGACTGTGAAATATTGTACACTGATACACTGTGAAACCCTGTATACACGTTTCACGTACCTGATACACTGTGAAATCCTCCACACATGCCAGGAACCTGATACACTCTCAAACTCTGTACACTCATGTCACGATCCTGATACACACTCAAACCCTGTACGCAATTGGCCGGATTCTAATAGAATGTGATACCCTGTACACATCTGGCAAGATTTCGATACACTGTGAAACCCTGTGCAAACCTGACACGATCCTGATACACTTAGAAACCCTGTATGCACCTGGCAGAATCCTGATACACTGGGAAACCCTGTACATACCTGTCAGGTTCCAGATACACTGTGATACCCTGTGCACACATGGCAGGATCCTGATACATTGTGGAACCTGGCAGTGGTCTGATGGGCTCTGTAACCCTCTATATCCCTGACAGGGATCCAGGTACACTGTGGAACCCAGTACCATCCTGGCCAGTTTGCATTACACTGTGAAACCCAGTATACACCTGGCAGGGTCCTGATACACTGTGAAACCCTGTACACACCTGGCAGGCTTCTGATATATTGTGAAACGGTGCACACACCTGTCAGGGCCCTGGTACACTGTGAAACTCTGTACACACCTGACAGGTTTTTGATACACTGTGAAACCCTGCATACACCTGGCAGGATTCTGATAGATTGTGAAACCCTGTATTACACCTGGCAGGAACCTGATGCACTCTTAAACCCTGTACACACATGTCAAGATCCTGATACACGCTCGAACCCTGTACATACCCGGCAAGATTCTGATAGACTGTGAAACCCTGTCCAAACCGGGCATGATCCTGATACACTGAGAAACCCTGTTTCCACCTGGCAGGATCCTGATACATTGTGATACATTGTACACACCTGGCAGCATCCTGATGCACTGTGGAACCCAGTACAAACCTGGCAGTTGTCTGATTCACTTTGAAACCCTGTATATCGCTGGCAGGGATCCTGATACACGTGGAACCCAGTACAAACCTGGCAGGCTTGCATTACACTGTGATAACCTGTACATACCTGGCAGGGTCCTGATACACTCTGAAAAACTCTATGCACCTTGTGCAGTCTCAATACACTGTGAAACCCTTCAGACATTTGCCACAGTCCCGACACACTTTGAAACTCGGTACATACCTGGCAGAATTCTATTCCAGTCTGAAACCACACCTGGCTGAATTATCATAAACTGTGACACCCTGGACATAACCAGCATTATCCAAATACACTTAAAAGGGTGCCTCTCTGCTCCTGGGATATGAATATAATTACATTCTGAGACTTGTATATTTGGATGTTGTCTGCTGACTGAGATTGTTTTAAAAGTGAATTGGAAAATATTTGAGTCTATACCGCAGTCACAGGTCATTTGGCTCAAATGTTCTGCATCAACTCTTTCTAAGCTGTATTCCTATAATTTTTTTTGTTTACCCAACTTTCATTAATATGTTCATCTGAACCATTCCTTTGGTATTGTGGTTCATACTCTAAACCTCTCTGGAGTAAAGATGTTTCACCTGAATTACCTTCTAGATTTTGTTGGTAACCATATTATTTTCTAGATGGATACTTCCATCTTACATATACTATGTTAACCATCAATGATAGTAAAAATATGAAATATTTTTATGATGTGATCCTTGCCCTGATCTCTTCTGTGGTGGGATGAGTCCTGGCCTATTCAGATTTTCTTGCTAAACACAACCTTCCACATAGTTTAAAATGTTGTGAATTGTATTTCGATCTCTATCATGTATAGGAGAAAGAAATGAGAACATTACTATCAAGTTTGACACAGTAACAGTAAATTAATTTGTGGTAGTGGTCACATTCACCTGCTACCCTTGTCCATCCCAACTGAAGGTATAGTCTAAAGAATCAGGTAGCAGTGCATCTTCTGGAAGGTGTACACAGTTGCCATGTGTGTCTACGGTGGATGGAGTGAATATTGAAAGTTTTACAAGTGAGCCCAATCCAACAATGCACTAATCTTAGCAAACAGAGAGGATTCCATTTGCACTTCTGGATTTGCCGTTTGTAGGTAGGCTTTGGGAGACACAAGGTGCTTTGCCCGTGAGAATTTGTAAGATAATGTCTGTTATAACACTTATTATAAAGCTTGCAGGGAATATATCAACTTCATAAAAATCTATATTACCGAAGCTAAAGACGTTGAATTCTTTCTCAACCATCCTTCACTTACAAGTGACGTTTCCATGCATGGAAGCTAAACTTATACACAAATCTGTATTGAATCTGTGCACAAAATGCAACACTTTACTGTCTTCTGTGAAAAGGGATTTAAACTTTTTGTTTTCTGTCGCTACTAATGTCACTAACATGGAGAATCACTTTCTGTCTGTTCCAATTGAAGACATTCAACAGAAACACAAGGAGATCGAGTCCAAACTGAAACACTGCGAGTGAACACTATCCTAATAAAGGAGAAGGTGAAGATACTCCAGCTGGTTGATAGATACACTAAGCTAACGGTTATTTCCACTGTTCAAGATCGGACACATGTAGAACATAAACTGCTAGCAAGAGGCCGAGACCATGAAGCGTGGAGAGAGAAACATCTCCAGAACCAACTGGAAAAGATCCGAGCTGATCAACTGTTCTATAGAGGTTTTTCTCCCCGTAAATCTAATCCTAGAAGTTTAGCACCTGTGAGCAGAGTCCTGGGAATTGGATAATCAACAATGGTACGAAAGATGCTTTATGACTGGGTCACTGGGAAAATATACCCAGAGTTCCAATTTGTATTCAGTTTTAAATTTCGGGATTTGAACATTGACAAGTGTAGGATAAACCTAAGGAATCTGATAATTGGATCAGTATCATTACTTTGGGAATGTTCTGGGAGAACTCTGGAAGAACCCAGAGGGATTGCTGTTTATATTTGATGGTTTGGATGAATACAAGGACAGTATTGATTTTTCTGACAGTCAGAGAAATACAGAGCCTCAGTTTATGTGCCCTGATCCTGAATGATGGTGTCAAGTGTCTGACATTGTGTGCAGTTTGATCCATCACAAGCTGCTTCCTGGATGTTCTGTGATAGTGACCAGCCGTCCCACAGCATTCCATTTATTGGAAAAGGCTGATATCAGCATCTGGAATGAGATCCTTGGATTTGTTGGTGATGAACGGAAGGAATATTTCAACAGTTTTTTTGAGGATCAGATGGTGGCAACAGCTGTTTTCAAACACGTGGAGGAGAACGAATCCTGTCCACCATGTGCTACAGCCCTTCCTACTGCTAGATCCCCGGTCTATCACTGGGTCCCTTTTTCACACAAAGCGACAGGAAAGAGCAGCATGCTCCCAACACCATCAACCAACTGTATCCTATTGTATTTACAACATTCTGAAAAACCATGGCAGTCAGATTGAAATCCCCAGTGATGTGTGTTTCTGAAGGTTGGTGAGGAAGATAGGCGATTTGAAATATTCATCCGTTTTGTTGTTGGTCTCTCCTCCCCACAGTCAGCTCGTCCCCTGGAAGAGGTTCTGTGTCCATTTCTTCATCAGACAGTCTGTCAGGTCACCAATTGGGTGAAGGTGATATTTGAAGGACAGTTTGGAAATACCAGGTCTATAACTAATAAAAGAAACACTCTGAATCCATTGCACTAACTGTTTGAGTCTCAGAATAAATCACTTACACGGAACTCTGTGAAAGATGTGTAAACATTTTAATTTCGTGACTTGAGACTGACCCCAGTAGACTGTGGAATCCTGTTTTGTCAGTGAATTCGGTGGTTCACTGAAAGAATTTGATCTTGAGATCTGCTACATTCAGTATGAAGGACTACAGCGATTGGGACCCGTACTTCACAAATGCCGAGAGCTACGAGTTACTTTCTGTCTCTAACTTTTGATCACATTGTTGAATAGCCACGGATTGTGCCAATTCTCCATAATGAGGGGAAATTAATAATTCAGTTGTACCAGAAAGAATCATTTTTCAACACAGAATTTACTAAGAATGAAGATTGATGATAGATTCTCTGAAGAGTGAAGAATTCTAAAAGGATTCTTAACAATATGATGGAATTTTACTATCTTTTCCTGATCAGCCAATGCAAGTCACCAAAACGATAAGTTATTGCTCAAAATTGGTAGTCAATAAGACTGCACAGCAGAACGCAACAGCTCTCATGCTCCTCTGAATTATATCTTATACAATATCGAGGTCAATGTTGTTTCATGTTTCCAACAACTTTTGTTTCATTGTGGCTTATTCACATTACAGACCAGCACCGAATGCTTATGTATTTGATACAAAAATGAGTCTATTAGCTGATTTTTTTTCTCACCAATTTGTCAGAAGACTTGCCAAGGATTTTCTTTTCATGAATTCCACTAATCTTTGAATATATTTCTTCCTCCACCTCCACTGCACCAGTAAGTAGTCTATGGATTACTTCTATTAACGTGTGATCAATCCTTTGCTAACCATTGTCTCCAGTTACATGATGCTATTTGTCTGCTTGATTTGTGCTGATATTATGTTTAAGTTAATAATTATAAGTTCTGCACGAACACAACTTTGTTTCTTTCACTTGCTTTTCCAAGTGTCAACCTTTTTCAGCAGCTGTGCCTCGGTCATTTCTCCTTGGTATTTTTGCCTTCATTCCTCTTGAGAAACTAATAGATTTTAATGGTGATTACTTTTAATTTAATTTTAACCATCACTTCGCTCTCATACTCCTGAATCCTATTTATGTCTTCATCTCTGTCTGTATTTTTAATGTATTTCATTTTTCTCATTTCATTTAAACGGATTCAATTTCCTGTACCACCTTGATTTCTCAGTTTTAAAGTGTTTTCTACCTCCCTATTAGCTCTTACAAGGAGAACAGCTGGAGTCTGTCCACTCAGTATAGCACCTTCCTGTCCCAGTACTGATGCCAGCATCCTTTGAAAAGACATTATTTTATCCCACGCTAGCACTTTCGCCAAGTGTTAATTCTCCTGAACTAAGGACCCGTCCATGGTCCGCTGCAATTGGATTATTCCTCTTCCTTTCCATTACCTCCACAGTTACCATAAAGCCTTCCTTAGCCTGATACTTAGAAAGTGACATAGTTTACCGAAATTTAATTTGTAGCTACAGAAAACGCTACCTACGTTCCCAAATGGACAAATCCACCTTATTGCTACATTCTATGCTGCTCTACTCTGTGTTTGACACACGATAACATTGTCTGCATTGTAACTGTCTTACCCACAGTCTTCCTCCTTGACCTCAATCAATTCATCAAACCTCTTGGCCACGATCAATATCTGAGGGATTGCCCTCCGTAATTACCAAGCTCTTACCATCATGCTGCCTTACAGTGATGCACTTTACCTTGAAGCTGTGCTTGCTACTCCAGTTTATGGAAACCGTCATGCTCAGTGATGAGTCACCGACCTGCTGCCCAGTGAGGTCTATCATTGATTTTAGCGGCGTGCACTTGGGTTTTGAACAGAACAAGACTTCTTACCAATGTTGGGAAAATCTGCTTATTTTCAGATGTTTTTCAGTGTCGCTGTGCTCATTCAAGACGCAAAGGAAAAAGGTAGGCAGCATTTGATTCACTTTGTTTCTCACTCGTTTTTTTTGGTTTAGGCTGGGAAACAACAAGGTGGGAGCTTTAGGAGTGAAACTCCTGTCTGAGATTTTGGGGGATCCGGACTGTAAAATGCAGCATCTTGGGTGAGTATCATAGAGTGTGTGATTGTTTCTAATATCTAATGGGAGGGAAAAATGTCCTGAAGTCTTGGTCCACGTAGGTATCAATGTCACTGGTAGAATTAGGAAAGAGATTAAGCAGAGAGAGTACGAGGAGCTAGGCAGCAAATAAAAAAGCAGACTCTCAAAGGTTATAATCTGTAGAATACTACCTGAACTACTTGCAAGTAGGATGCATAAAATTGGGAAATACGTTTTTCAGCAAATGGTGTGAGAGAAGTGGGTCCTGGTTCATAGGGCACTGTGAGAGTGAGAGTAGTACAGATGGCCACTGGGAAAGTGGGAGTGATACAGTTCAGGCAGCCTGTACCTGAACTGTGCTCTTGCAAACTGCAGAACTTGGGAATCATTGAAAGTCCACACCGACCCTCCGAACAGCATACCACTCAAACCCATCCCCCTACTCTATTACTCTCCATTTCCCCTGACTAATGCACCTAACCAACATATCCCTGAACGCTAAGGGCAATTTAGCATGGTCTATTCACCTAACCCGCATATCTTTGGACTTTGGAAGGAAGTTGAAGCACCCAGAGGAATCCCATGCAGACCTGGTGAGAATGTGCAAACTCCCACAGACAGTCGCTCAAGGCTGGAATTGAACCGGGTCCCTGGTACTGTGAGGCAGTAGTGCTAACCACTGAACCACCACACCGCCCACCAGGAATGACAGAGGCCTTTACACTCAATAATGGGTGCAAGGGATTTCAAGTTGGAAGACGGAGTTTATCAAAACAAAGGTTGAAAGGAAAATGATAACGTGAGACATGAGAGTCAGAGAATTGCAGGAAGGTACAGAAAAGTAAAAGAAAGCTAGGAATACAATAGCCCTCAAAACTAATGTCACAAAGTAATCAAAGGCAAAAGTAAAAGCCCCATGTCTTTCATAACAAAGTAAACAAATCCAAAACTCACATTAAAGTGAATCATTATGACATGAGGATTCTCAGAGGAAAGCACTACAGGCACGCTAATGATAACCACAGTATAGAACGAGCCCTGAAGAAGGGCTTATGCCCGAAACGTCGATTCTCCTGTTCCTTGGATGCTGCCTGACCTGCTGCGCTTTTCCAGCAACACATTTTCAGCTATAGAACAAGGCAGACAAGAAGAAATATTGGGTGTTTGTGATACCTGTCCTAACTGTCCTTCCTTCCCCCATCCACTCCACCTTTCTCTCCGACCTCTCACCTTTACCTCCTACTTCATCTAACTATCACATTCTCAGCTACCATGCACCCCCAGCCCTTACCCCTCCCATTTATCTCTCAGTCCCCTTGGGCCACCCCCTCATTCCTGATGAAATGCTCATGCTCAAAACATCGATTTTTCTGCACCTCGATGTTGTCTGACTGGCTGTGCTTTTCCAGCACCACACTCATCAACTCTGATTTCCAGCACTCACTTTCTGCCTGCTTGTGATAATGGGATGGCAATAACAGTTATTGACTTGACTCTATACATATAGACTGTACAGATCAGTTTGGAGAGCATATATCGATCACTTTTGAGAGAGTTTATTTGAGCTACATGTTCTGGAGCAATCAGGCAGCAGGTTATACGTTTATCATATTATGGGAATTGCGTGATGTGGCAGGATTTGTGAAACAATCTCCAAGTAAAGACACTCCTTAGAATAGAATATATTCCCTACAGTGTGGAAACAAGCCTTTCGGTCCAATAAATCCACACTGACCCTCTGAAGAGTAAACCACCCAAACTCATTCTCTTATATTTACCCGTGACTAATGCACCTAACCAACATATTAATGAATACTATGGGCAAATTGGCATGGCCAAACCCACGCAGACTTGGGGAGAAGGGAGCAAGGGAGAGGGAGACAGAGAATGAGTGTGACCAAAGGAGAGTCTGAGTGAGAATGTGAGACAAAAAGTGAGTTTGACAGTGAGAGCAAGTGATAGAGGAAGAGAGAGAGAGAGAGGGACAGAGATAAAAGGACGGAATGAGTAAAGGAGAGATGTATGAAGAGAGACTGAATCGGTTAAATTCACTGAGTTTCACACGAATAAGGGGAATCTCAGAGAAAACTCTGAAATTCTAACAAGGTCAACACAGGGAGGATGTTCCCAGTAACTGGGGAATCCAGAACCAGAGAGTTCTCTAGGTCTAGGCCATTTCAGAGTCAGATGGGGAGAAATGTTTTACCCAGAGAGTGGGGAGCCTGTGGAATTCTCTGCCACAGAAAGCTGTTGAGACGAAACATTCTCACAACGGAGGCAGATCTAGTTCGCAGTGTTAAATGTTTCCAAAGGATATGGGGAGTGGGGGGAGAGTAAGAACTCGAAGTGGGGATGAGGAAACCATGTCAGAGACATTTTGAGTCAGAAAAGGCAAAATCCATAAACAGCCAAACTCCCAAACTTGTTCTTCCTTCACGGTCAAAATTACATTTCTGGGGGTCGCGTAAAACATAGAAACTAAGAGCAGGAGTATGCCATTCAGCCAATCAAGCTCCATCCCACCATGCAGTATGTAACAAGGGGGTGACACAGGGTTCAGTCCTTGGGCGCCAGCTGTTAATAATATCTATCAATGACTTAGATGCTGGGATGGAAACTCTGCTGCACTATTGTTCCCTGATGGAGATGGCACTGCATGTTTTTTGGAAACTTGGGATTGGACATTCCCAAAAGCAACGTGCAGTAGTATTGGATTTGGAGAATGGTGAGCAGTGCATTAGACCACTTACCTTTGGAGGGGGTAAAGACAATGACTGCAGTTGCTGGAAACCAGATTCTGGATTAGTGGTGCTGGAAGAGCACAGCAGTTCAGGCAGCATCCAAGGAGCAGTGAAATCGACATTTCGGGCAAAAACCCTTCATCTCCTGAAGGGTCTTGCCTGAAGCGTTGATTCTACTGATCCTCGGAATCTGCCGTTTTTCAGCATCACACACTCAACTCCGACCTCCAGCCCTTTCTCCCACTTACGTTTGGATTTGCTGGAAAGATTCAACAATGTATGTTTTGCTGTTTCTCTCACTGTCTGAAATCTGCTCAGTGAAGAAGATGCCCTTCACTGTTACATTTACTGGGCCAGCACCAATCCTTTTTATCAGACCATCCTAAACTATTGCTGAAGTGTTATTTAGCAACAGGAAGCAAAGGGCAGCTACAGGACAGTTATCCACGATGGTGCCCCACGGAATGGTATAAGGTGAACTCACTGCATCAATGAGAGCAAATACAGGTCACCAGGTGAGGCTTATTTTAAGAATCCCTGCAGTGTGGAAACAGGACCTTCAACTCTCCAAATGGTAACCAATCCGAACCATACCTTATTGTCCCCCATTTACCCCCGACTCATTGTGTCACAAGACCTGCCCACACCCCCCACCCTCACCCCCGCCGCCTACCCATAGCATGGCCACACAGAATACAGAAAATCCAGACCCTACTAGGAACACCCAGAATGCCTCAGCATTGATCAAACAGACTGGCAAGGAAAACCAGACATGACCACAGTCACTGGAAGACCAGGGACCCGATAAACACAGCTGTCCCAAAGTCCTAAGGGAGACTTGTACCCCAGTCATACCAACGCCACACAAAGGAAAGGTCAGACAGAGAGGCACCAGAATATCTCACTCACTGGACAGAAACTATGGAAACACCTTACTCCCAGGAAAAGGGACATTCTCACCTACCCTTGGAGAGAGCTGGAATCTCCTGATCCCATTAAGAACTAAATGATGCTACCGAACGCTTCACAGTATCTACATTCAGGACATGCTTCTGATCACTGCTTTGCGATTATCACCATTGTAACTTGATTACTTGACGATCAACACCGTTGCATTTTCACTATTTTTAATTAGCATTGTTATACTATATTCCTATAAAAACTGGCTTGATTTGCAGCTCAGGGAAGAGAATTCCAGTTTCCTGGACAGACTGCCTGTGCTGTTTTAGCGCAGTCAATTTCTCTTCCACGATATCACTGTGTTAATAAACAGTTTGTTAATTTCACTTTGATATGTGTTTTGTGATCTCTGCTTTATTGAACTAATTTCTCCAAAACCCATGCACCTAACCTACAAAGCCCAGAACACTCGAGACAATATAGCCTGGCCAATTCACCTAAACTGCACGTCCTTGGGAGGAAACCCATGTAGAAATGGGGAGAACGTGCAAACTCCACACCGGCAGTCATCCCGAGGCTGGAATCGAACCTGGGTCCCTGACACTGTGAGGTAGCAGTGCTGGGGGCATACCAAAATTCCCCAGAATGGCCAAGTCAACTGATGTAAACATAGGCCCAATTTAATATGGCAACAACTTTCCAGCAGCTACAGGAAAACTTAATCTGGTCTCTGCACATACTCACTTTGTGCTCTAGCCCATGGCTGGGACATACCCCGGGGTGTATGGTGAATGGATGTGTGTAGAGAAAGATTTCTAATGTGAGCTGGCTGTGTAATGGAGAAACTACAAAGGGGTTGGTTCAGGGAGATAAAGCGACAAAGGAAAGAGCAATTAAGCAGAGGCCGTGGAGGCGCTACATTTAAGAGACTCTAAATTTGTTGGGGATAGTGCAATATTGCAGGGGGTGCAGTTACAAGACAAAGATATAGGGAAGGAATGTAAATGTGGGCGAGAGTGACAGAAAAAGAGAGAATGGTAAAGAATGTAGACAAAGACATAAAGAAGAGAGAAAAAAGACAAAAGAAAATGATGTCAGTATGAGAGAAGGAGAGAGAGGTAGAGTGTGCGAGACGCAGACAGAAAGAAAAGAGGGAAAAAAGAATCAGAGAGTCAAACAGGAGACAGGGAAAGGTGCAGTGAGTTTAGAGAGGTGATACTCTCCATTCTGGTTGGCCCCAGGTCTCTCGATTGTCTCTCACACTCCCTAGGCAAAGGTGAGGTCTGCAGATGATGGAATTCAGAGTCTATATTAGAGTGGTGCTGGAAAAGCACAGCAGGTCAGTCAGCATCCGAGGAGCAGGAAAATCAACATTTCTGGCAAAAGCCCTTAATCAGGAATGAAAGCAGGGAGCCTCCAGAGTGGAGAGATAAATGGGACGGGGTGGGGCTGGGAAGAAGGTAGCATAGAGTACAATAGGTGAATGGTGGCATAAACGGCATCATCCGCCAACATTTCCACGACCTCCAAACGGATCCCACCACCAAGGATATATTTCCCTCCCCAACCCTTTCCACTTTGTGCAAAGACCATTCCCTCCGTGACTACCTGGTCAGGTCCACGTCCCCCAACAACCCACCCTCCCATCTTGGCACCTTCCCCTACCACCGCAGAATTGCAAAACCTGCGCCCATACCTTCTCCCTCACCTCCAACCAGGCCCCAAAGGAGCCTCCCACATCCATCAAGGTTTCACCTGCAAATCCACCAAGTCACTTATTGTATCCATTGCTCCAAATGCGGTTTCCTCTACACTGGGCAGACCGGGCACCACCTCGCAGACCCCATTAGGGAACATCTCTGGGACACCCGCACCAATCAACCCCACCGCCACGTGGCCCAATATTTGAACTCCGCCTCCCACTCTGCAGAGGACATGCAGATCCTGGGCATCCTCCATCACCGCTCCCTCACCACAAGACGACTTGAGGAAGAACGCCTCACCTTTTGCCTCAGAACACTTCAACCCCAGGGCATCAATGTAGACTTCACCAGTTTCCTCATTTCCCCTCCCGCCACCTTAGCCCAGTTTCTAACTTACAGTTCAGCACGAAACTCATGACCTGTCCGACCTGCCTATCTTCCTTCCCACCTGTCCGCTCCACCCTCCCATCAGACCCATCACCTTCATCCCCACCTCCTTCTACCTTTTGTACACTTTGCTACTTTCCCCCACCCTCCTCTCTGATCGATCACCTCCATTCCCTCCCCCATTCACCTGTTGTACTCTTTGCTACCTTCGCCCCAGCTCCACCTCACCATTTATCTCTCCCATTCCCTGTCTCCTATTAGGGACAGACACTGCCTCCAGGGGTTTGTTTCAGGGGAAGAAATTGGGGACTGCAGATGCTGAGATCGGATTCAAAATGAGTGGTGCTGGAAAAGCACAGCAGTTCAGGCAGCATCCGAGGAGCAGGAAAGTCCACGTTTCCGGCATAAGCCCTTTAACCAACATGTTGAAAGGCGTTTGCCCAAAACGTTGACTCTCCTGCTCTTCGGACCTGACCTGACCTACTATGCTTTTCCACCACCACCCTTTCTGACCTTGTTTCTGGAGACCGGATTCAGGCAGGAAGATTAAAGGGTCTGGTGTGATTGGGATTCGAACTCGCTCTCACACACATACAAAGAAACACAGAGATACGCAACACCTGCTTAATATACATGAGGTAAGGGATATTGGCTGCGAGAACCTGCTTAAAACCGGTTTGTTGCTCAATGATATTCTCTCGACTTAATTCCCAGTTCATCCAGTCAGCTGCCACCTCCCTCTACCTTGTAGTGCACTTCTCCAGGAATGAATTGCCAGCCACAGTCATCTCTGTGGGATGAATTGGGTGGGAAGGTGTGCTGGGAGAGTGAGGGAGGAGGTGTGAGAGAAAGCTGAAGTTAAATAGTATCGTCCAGAACTTGTCTGTCTATAGGGAAAGGCTGAATAGGCTGGGGCTGTTTTCCATGGAGCATTAGAGGCTGAGGGGTGACCTTGTAGAGGTTTATAAAATCATGAGCAGCATGGTTACGGTAAATAGTGAAGCTCTTTTGCCTGGGGCGGAGGGCATAGGTTTAGTGTGAGAGCAGAAAGATATAAAAGAGATCAAAGGCGCAACTTTTTCACACAGAGGGTGGTAAGTGTATGGAATGAGGTGCCAGTGGAAGTGGTGGAGGCTGTTACAATTGCAACATTTAAAAGGCATTTGAACTGGTATATCAAGAGGAAGGGCTTAGAGGGATATGGGCCGAGTGCTGGCAGGTGGGACGAGATTGGGTTGGGATATCTGGTCAGCATAGATGGGTTGGACTGAGAGGTCTATTTCGATGCTGTATATCTCTATGACTCTAAGTCAATTTAAAGGAGCTTCTGAAATAAAATTGGGAACTGGGTCATTGACAGGGTGCAGAGAGGGAGTCCAGAAGTGGTTAGGTTTGGATTCACCTGCCATCACATTCGTTGGGTCGTGTAAAGGAACAAAGAAATGAACCATTGGTATCAACGATTTGAAAGGAAAAAAAGCCATTTATTGGTGAAAACAAAATAGCATTCAGAAGGCATAGACTCTTTCCTGGATATTTTTTACTATTTAGAAAATATACTTCTGTTTTTAATTTTGCTCAAATTAAATTTTGTTTAAATATAATCATCGAGACAAGAATAATTTGATTAGGGATAGTCAGCACGGTTTTGTGAAGGGGCAGCCGTGCCTCACAAACCTTACTGAGTTCTTTGAGAAGGTGACCAAACAGGTAGATGAGAGTAAACCCGTTGATGTGGTGTATATGGATTTCAGCAAAGCGTTCGATAAGATTCCCCACAGTAGGCTATTGTACAAAATGCGGAGGAATGGGATTGTGGGAGATACAGCAGTTTGGATCAGTAATTGGTTTGCTGAAAGAATACAGAGCATGGTGGTTGATGGGAAATGTTCATCCTGGAGTCCAGTTACCAGTGGTGTACCGCAAGGGTCGGTGTTGGGTCCTCTGCTGTTCGTAATTTTTATAAAGGACCTGAATGAGGGCGTAGAAGGGTGGCCTTAGTAAATTTTCAGACAACACTAATGTCGGTGGAGTTATGGATAGTGACGAAGGATGTGTAGGTTACAGAGAGACATAGATAAGCTGCAGAGCTGGGCTGAGAGGTGACAAATGGAATTTAAAGCAGACAAGTGTGAGGTGATTCACTTTGGTCGGAGTAACCGGAATGCAAAGTACTGAGCTAATGGTAAGATTCTTGGTAGTGGAGATGAGCAGAGAGATCTCAGTGTCCAGGTACACAGATCCTTGAAAGTTGCCACCCAGGTTGACAGGGTTGTTAAGAAGGCATATAGTATTTTAGCTTTTATTAATAGAGGGATTGAGGTCCGGAACCAGGAGATTATGCTACAGCTGTACAAAACTCTAATGCGGCCGCACTTGGAGTATTGTGTACAGTTCAGGTCACCGCATTATAAGAAGGATGTGGAAGCTTTGGAAAGCGTGCAAAGGAGATTTACTCAGATGTTGCCTGGTGTGGAGGGAAGGTCTTACGAGGAAAGGCTGAGGGATTTGAGGCTGTTTCGTTAGAGACAAGAAGGTTGAGAGGTGACTTAATAGAGACATATAAGATAATCAGATGGTTAGGTATGGTGGATAGGGAGAGCCTTTTTCCAAGGATGGGGACGGCGAGCACGAGGGGGCATAGCTTTAAATTGAGGGGTGATAGATACAGGACAGATGTCAGAGGTAGTTTCTTTACTCAGAGAGTAGTAAGGGCATCGAATGCTTTGCCTGAAACGGTAGTAGATTCGCCAACTTTCAATACATTTAAGTTGTCATTGGACAAGCATATGGGCGTACGTGGAATAGTGTAGGTTAGATGGGCTTCAGATTGGTATGACAGGTCGGCGCAACATCGAGGGCCGAAGGGCCTGTACTGCACTCTAATGTTCTATGTTCTATGTAAATGTATGGATCAGAGAGTTCATTTAGGAAAGCAGGATCATGTGATTGTATTTCCCACTCGGTCCTGCAGTAAATAATGGTGCTTTCCTCCAGGTACCCGATTTGCTCACTGAGAACTGATGCCTTGAGATGAAGGTAGCTTTTGTGCCTGTATAATTCCTCTTTTGGTTTTGCTTTTATTGTTCAGCTTCCTACTATCTGTTGCTCATTGCGAACAGCACTTAAAACTGTTCTGCTCCTGCCGTCTCTTTCATTTTGCTACTCAGATGGAGTCGTTTCTCACCCATTAGATAAGTGGCGTTATCATGCTGCTCGCCCACCTCCTTTCGGTCCATTCCACAGGTGAAATCCTCATTCCATTATCGGCTGCAGCTAACGTTGATTCCTCAGTTACTTGGATTTATTCACCAATTCAATCACTTTTATAAATGGAAATTTCACTGCACACTTTAACTGGTCTCTGAACTTTTTCTGGGTCACCACGTAAATAAAAGCATTTGTGCAGCAACTTAACTTCTGCAGCATATATGCCACTTTTCGAAAGAGATCATGAGCAGCAGAATCCAAGGAATAACTAGCATTAAAGAAATACAAAATATACACCAACCAGAGTAGTATGAAACTGGCAGATATGGCAAAGAGTAAAATCACAGATTTCTTTCTGCTCTCTACCTCTGGGTCATTTTCCATTCTTGTCTGTCCCCTCAGCCCCTCACGTATCTTCGTGGTCTCAAAGATATATCTGACAGTCAGAACATTGATAAAGAGAATAAAAGTGAATGGGAAAAGTGGTGTTAAAAATTTTTCAAAATATTTAAAACTTGCCCACCGAGGATCTTCATAATAACTGGATGTGGTAGAACAATACCATGGAACATTGTTGCTGATCATTCCAGGTTTAAATCGAAAGTAGTTGGGAATGTTCTTTAAACAAAAGAAAATGCAGATTGTTGTTAAAACAATTGTTGCAGTTTTCTCTGTGCAATATTGAGATTTCATCTGATGAAATGAAATGGCGACAAATCGGTCAAAAGATAAGGCAACAGTAAACCAGACCGAACAATCAATGGTCAAGCAGCTCAGTACATAGGTAACACTACAAACAGAAGTTATATCCAGGAAACACTGTGGATAATAATAAGATGCAAATCGACGAAGTACGATATTAAAAACAATGAAGAGTAGATCAGATGCTGCCATGGCCACCAGATGGCGAGTGGTGCATGTAGAAAGACCACACTTGCCCCGAACTAGAATTGCAATCGCCACTAGACTAACTGTAACAGAGAGAGAAAGGAAATAAAAAAGCAGACTAGAAGTTACTGACCAAATACTCTTCGTGTCTGGGCTCAGACTGTAAGTCATGGCAAAAAGATAACTGTTGTTCTATGTCATATAAAGTTTAAAGAATTGGTACTACAGCATCAAACTCTCTAAAAATGTATCATTTGCAGTTTTTATAAGACATAGTGAAGAACATGAGCAGTGATTTGCTAATAGAAACACAGTCATCTACTAATTTCTTTTTTGGGATTGGCAGCAATCTTTATAGTTTACTCAGACTGGCTGGAGTTTCCCATAAGACGACTGGACTCACGCCAAGAAACCTGGGATCAGTATGACAAACAATGGGAGACACCTAACACAGGCATTGATTGGAAAATTTCTGTATTTGAGTTCAGAGCCTCCACAATTCATTTTGCCTCCAGAATTATAAATCCACACGAAATAAAGAACAGTACAGAACACTGAATCACTCCACCATGTCCAGGAATGGATTCTCTCCACAATTGAATGAATAAATGATTGAGCGTTGAGTCCCTCCCTCCTGCAAGGATTGACCATCCTGATAATTTGAACCATGAAAGCATTCAGCAGTGAATCCAACCACCATGTCCCAGGTTGGATACCACCACAATCGAAGATCTTTAACAATTGGCTCAGACTCCTTCCGCATGTCCAACACTGTACCACACAGCCATCACCTAAAAGAAATCTCGTTTAGAAGTCCGACACTTTATCTGAGGATAAATAAAGCTTCCTTCCTGATGTCCAAGCCCACGCTTCCAAATTCCTCTCCTTGTGAATAGAGTTTCCCAAAGCAGACTCAGAGTCATTTAGGGCTACAAGTCTCCATAGATTGACTGACATTCTCCATGGAGATCACCAGATTTATTCCGCAGCTTGGGATCAGTGACTATTAGCCATATATGTAAATTGATCGCCAAAGACAAAATAACAATCCCAATAGAATGCCAATGTGGAGTAACTGCTCATGGGCCATTATCATTTGGGGAACATGAAAAAACAGCAGCAACGAAGGACAAGGTGAGAAACAGCCTGTTGGACACAGTTGCTTGATCCTCTGTTGGGGAGCAGCTTCTACAACACTCCAGATCTCAGTATTGGTTCGACTACATTCTGTGCCACAGTATTGTGCGCCTTCTTTCAAATGGCACAACTCACATTTCTCTTTGAAAATCAAATAATTCAACAATAGACAGAAATGTGATGGTGTGGTCAACATCCCTCCCCACAATCTGTTATCACAAATATTACCCCCGCCCACACACATTGAAGGACTGACGAAAACACGGAAGCTGGCGAAACTATTCTGTGCTGATGCTCACCTATCACCACATGACGAGCTGCTAATCTCACCCACTGCCCACGTTGTATCTGGGCTCCCATTTGGAGCAAGCTGCCTGAGCAAAATTCACCAACAAAATACCTTTACATCAAGGAATGGGAAGCCCCAAATGTCACTGAGAGATGGGCCTGGAAAAAAATCCATCTGATGGATGATTTGGATAAGCACCTGATGGGGGAGCAGCGCTCTGAAAGGTAGTGCTTCCAAATCACTGTGTTGGAACATGACCTGGTGTTGTGTGAATTTTTCACTTCGTACAGCTGATGGATAGCAAGCTTTGAGCTAACAAACACACAGAGAGAGAGAGAGAGAGAGAGAGAGAGAGCGGTCTTGCTGTACCCTTCCTCAAGCAAGTCAGCGCCCATGCTCAGTTAAACTTCATCAAAGTGGCTTCAGTATAGACCCATTCTGCACAGTATAGAGAAATAGACAATGTTGCACACAACTGATGAGTTTTGTAATTGGTAAACTATTTGCTTTAAACTCAGTGAGTGAGGATACTATTCTCTGACACGGGGATTTATCTTGTTCAGTGGAAATAAAATGATTAACAGTCTCAGATAGAAGTAAGCATGATCAAACATGAAGATCAATCATAGACAGAAGTAAATATGATTAAATGCAGAGATATATACACAAGGGAAGTTATTACAAGACTTACCAGGAATGCCAACAACAGCAAGGATGGTCTCAAACACCTTTTCGACCCTTTCCCTGAGAAGATGCATTGTTTGTCAGACAACCTCTCACTTCCTGCTGCTAGCAATCTGTCAGAATTGGAGAATTCTCTTGGAATTGGTGATGAGGCAGTCTCAGAAATATTATTTTATGTTGTGTGGCATCTCCACTGGGAAACTATGATTACACCTTCAGATTTTTTATAGCCCCATTTTGAATAAACATATTACAACAGCAGGGTAATTTTAATGATGTGATGTCATTGAGATTTGAAGTCGTGTTTGAATACCCCAAAGGCTGAATTAATCTGATCCCAGGATGTCTCAAATGTGAATTGCAATTTTGCATTAATTAACAATACTTATATTATTTCACTCACTATCAGTCCTACCAATATCAAAATACATTTTGTATATCTTTCATTGATGTCCCTCATTTTGCTGAGGCTATTCAGTCATTCAGGACCTCGTGAACTTCTTGAGAACTGTTCTATTGTATACATACAACTGCTTTCCTTGTTAACTCGGTTTTACAACTTATTTGGGAAACTCTGTGTGTGAATGTGCACTCTAATACAGAATCTGACGCTCATAATGATCAGAAAAATAGCTAGAACTTACATTTGATTATATTTTCTCAAAGGCAATACAAAAAAACTAAGTTAGAATTTTATCTTCAGAATTCTAGAATTACAGAATGAGAGAACAGAAGAGACTCTCAGAACCATTATGTTTCTCTAGCCAAAAATACACAACATCTCCATTCGTCCCACACAGACAGAGACGCTGAACAGGCATGGTCGATCAAACGCACACGCGTACACACACACACACACACACACACACACACACACACACACACACACACACACACACACACACACACACACACACACACACACACACACACACACACACACACACACACACACACACACACACACACACACACACACATCTATATCAATGATGAATATCACAAACAATAGGGAATATGCCGCCATCCCCAACCAGTGAATGAAAGCGTTCTTAATGAAACACTCATAATGCAGAACAATGTCCTCTGTATGTTACAAACACAAACACACTTAAATTATTCTACTTCCTTTCCACTTAATACCTTCCTTTGCATGGGAAAACAATGCCCTCTGCTCATCCTTAGTTTCTTCAAACTTCCCACTCAAGTACACTCACCCATCGTGATTAGTAAAAAAAATGCCTTGCTGACTCAAGTTTATTCAAATTAATGGGGTTGACTGCTCTCACTTCGTCTTTCTGCATTCCTATTTTCTAGGGATCAAATAGAAACAAAATAATATTTCACTGAATTATAGTTAAAAAAAAACTTAAATCTTCATTGGGTAATTGGATCAGAAATATCACATTGGATTCCAAATCATCCAGGAATCCAGGTATCGAATTGGCTCATATTCTGATACTTCCGAAGTATTACTGTGGACCCTTGCCAAATCCTATCATGACAGAACTTTAATTCCTTAAATATGTGCAATTATGACTCAAATGTTGACCATGAAAACATTGCAAACTGTAATAACAACTCATGTTGTTTACTAACGCTCTTTCGGAAAAGAAAATTGATGTCCTTGCCTGGTCTGGACGTCAAGTCAGTCCACAACGTCAGACACTGGTGTGGTTTCTGGAGATCAGCCAGCTAAGCTCCAGGATTTCACTGCCAGAGTTCCTCAAAATTGTGTCCTAGGCCTAACTATCTTTTGTGATTGTATAATTGATCTTTCTTCAATCATAAATGCCATGAGTTAGAATGTTCGCTAATACGTGCACAATGTTCAAGGGCAGTGGGGAGATGTCAGGTAATTACAGGCCAGTTAGGCTGAAGTCGGTGGTGGGAAAAATATTGTATAAAGTTCTAAAGAACAGGATTAATTGGAAAAGAAAAGATTGATCAGGGAGAGACAACATACATTTGTTGGAGGGTGACCCTGTCTGACTGATTTTAGGTTCTGGAAAAGGAGACTAAATACAGTCTGTTCTGTAAGAATGTGACAGTTTGTTCATCTGCAATGTTTTCAGAAAATCGCGTAACGGAAACACCATTTAGATTAGGTTTACACTGTGGAAACAAGCCCATCGGCCCGAACAGTCCACACCGACTCTCCGAACAGTAACCAAACCAGACCCATTTCCCTCTGACTAATATGGGCGGCACGGTGGCACAGTGGTTAGCACTGCTGCCTCGCAGCGCCAGAGACCCGGGTTCAATTCCCGACTCAGGCGACTGACTGTGTGGAGTTTGCACGTTCTCCCCGTGTCTGCGTGGGTTTCCTCCGGGGGCTCCGGTTTCCTCCCACAGTCCAAAGATGTGCAAGTCAGGTGAATTGGCCATGCTAAATTGCCCGTAGTGTTAGGTAAAGGGGTAAATGTAGGGGTATGGGTGGGTTACGCTTCGGCGGGTCGGTGTGGACTTGTTGGGCCGAAGGGCCTGTTTCCACACTGTAAGTAATCTAATCTAATCACCTGACTATGGGCAGTTCAGAATAGCCAATTCACCTGGCCTGCACATCTTTGTGACTGTGGGAGGAAACCAGAGCACCTGGAGGAAACCCATGCAGACAGAGGGAGAGTGTGCAAACTCCGAGGCTGGAACCAAACCTGGAGCCCTTGCACTATAAAGCAGCAGTGCTAACCATTGAGCCACCCTGCCGCCCCATTAAACAAATGAGACTGGCATCGTGTTATAGCCAATGCAGGTAAGGAAAGTTCACGTTCTACAAATAATGGTCCAAGTTCTTCAATTGTGTTATGGCCAATTCACATTGAAGAAACACGCATTATAGCAGAACCAACTCTATATCGATACGGGTAGTGCAGTCGATCTGTCTTACATGGACTTCAGTAAGGCCTTTGGCAATGTCCCACATGGATGGCTGGTCCAAAAGGTGGTAACTCCTGGGGTTCAAAGCAAGTTGGCAAACTGAATCCAAACTTTGCTTACAAATAGGAAGCAAAGTGTGATAGTGGGGAAGTTGGTGCTTTTTTACTGTAATTGGAAGCCTGTGACCAACAGTGTACCACAGGGACTGATGTTTGGAGCCTTGATACACTTGTTTGTCAATGGGGAAGGTATTATCAGTAAGTTTAAAGATGACACGAAAATACTGATGTTGTTTATACTGAAGATGATGGTCTCAGGTTACAGTCCATATTAATCAGCAATTAAACATGCAGAGCAATGGCAGATACAATATAATCCCGTTAAGTGAAATGTGATGCATTTAGGGACGTCAGCTAAGGGAAAAACATGCACGTCAATGGTAGATTCTAAGGGAAAACTGGTAGATACAAAGTGAAGGGAAATAAATGGTGACATCTTGAAAAATGTCCATATTATACAGGAAGTGATGCTGGATATCTTAAAAATCATGAGTTTGGATAAATCCCCAGGACATGATGAGGTGTCCCCCAGATCTCTTTGGGAAGCTAGGGAAGTGAATGCTGGGGGATTTGCTGAGCTACTTACATCACTGAAAGTAACAGGTGATGTGCCGGAAAACCTGACGTTGTGGTACATAATGCCACTATTTAAGAAAGGTGAGAAGGAAAAGCCAGGGCAGTGTGGACTAGTGAGCCTGACATTGGTGGTGGGCAAGTTGTGAGAGTGAATCTGCAGGGACAGGATTTTCATGTATTTGGACTGGCAAAGGCTGATTAGTGGAAGTTGAAATACCTTTGTACGTGCAATATCATGTCTCACCAACTCGACTGAGGTTTTTGAAGAAGTATCAAAGAGGATTGATGAGGCAGAACAGTGGATGTGATCTATATGAACTTCCGGAAGGTGTTCACACTGGTTTGCCATGGTAGAAAAATTCGTAAGTTTAGATGGCATTGAACCCAGGGAGACCCAACTATTTGGATACAGAACTGCTTTGTAGGTGGAATACCAGCTATTTCAGATTCTATTTCATGTTTTCAGCATTCAAAGCGATCATTTATTTCATTAAAATGCGTCACTTCCCAACTTGCCTCCCAGAAGTAATTCTTAGAATCAAAGAACCAGACTATATAGGATAGGGCCTTCATTCCATCCAATTTGTGCCATCAAAGTTACACGAAATCTGCACTCGTCCCAGCTTCCAGCACTCCGCTCATAGTCTCGAATATTATGATGCTTCACGCGTTCATCCAGGTAGTTTTTAAAGTTTGTGACATTTCCAGCTTCCACAACTCTCCCAGACAGTGAATTAGCAGACACCCACCACTCTCTGGGTGAAAGCCTTTTCCTCAGATCCCCTGAACCTCTTCCCTTTCACCTTAAAGATATGCCCCCTGCCATCTGACAATTTCCTGCCCACATTTAATTAAACACAGGAGTGAACAGCTTCGAAATGGGTCAGGCCATTGGAGTTTTCATGTTCAAACTCGACATCTGAACCCTCCCAACTGCCCCAGTTATGTGCGGAGATCTTACATTGGTATCTGTGCCGACGTGGAGAAGTTTTATCATTAATTTCCAATTTCCATTTTACTTCCTGTCACTTTCAGTTAATTTCTTGGTGATTTTGGTTCTCACACGAGGAAAGTGTGGCCTCTCTAACTGCACAACGCGTTGCCTGTGGGCTATGGCTACGTCGTATCTGCTGTTCATTCTCACTGACATCATATTGTGGAAACTCAAATTCTTTGACATGCTAACGCGTTTCACGGATCTCACCTCTGTGTGCCGTCCTGTCTATGCTATGGCTCGTGTAGCCACAGACTGTTCTGTCTGGTTCACTGTCCTTTTCTCTTTTGATCGTTTTGTGGCCATTTGCTGCCTGAAAATGAAGAGAAAATATTGGACAAAGAAAGCCTTGGCTGTGGCTTTGGCTGCAATTGACATCCTGCTCTGTTCAAAAAACATTCCCTTCTATTTTCATTTGGAACCTTCGGGTATGATTAACAATCTTCTGTGGTACTGCCGAATAAAGTCAAGTTTTTTTACTGATCCCAGGTGGCTGGGATTTAGGTGGCTTGACATAATTTTAACCCCTTTCATCCCATTCGTGTTAATTCTGTTCGATGAACACTCTCACTGTCAGGCACATTTTAGTGGCCATTCGAGTCCACAAGAGCCTGAGGGGTCTGAGGAAGGGAGAGAATCACAAAGACACTGAGATGGAGAACCGGAGGAAGTCAGTGATTTCCCTCTTCACGATATCCATCAGCTTCATTCTTCTGTGGGCAGTGCACGGTTCAAACATCTCATACTTTCGCATTAAAGGAACATACCATTGGAACTACAGCTCTCGAAAGGATTTTATGTTCACTGCAGAAATGCTAAGGGTTTTAAGCTGCAGCACGAACACACTATTCTATGCAGTGACTCTGTCCAAGTTCAGAGCGAAGTTCAGGAATGCGTTGCAACAACTTTTTACATAAATTCTTCACTTAATGCCTCAGCAAAAGAACTGGGAGAGGTCCCCAGGCACCTACAGTGTTCCCAGCGCGGTAATTTCAACGTACGGCCAAAATTCCATCATCACAATCACATGGATTGAGTTGAACGGCCTACGGTGGATGAGGAGTGGGGAAGCAGGGTGGGTCACCAGACGGATTTACACATTTGGAGACACACAGACAATGAGGAGCAGTATGCCATTCAGACCTTCAAATCTGGTCCACCTGCCATTCCAGCATATCATGGCTTATCCCATTCGAAAGTATCCAATTCTATATTCCTGTCTGTCCCTGATAATGATACCAATCTCTCACGCTTCACAAGAATCCATGCACCTCACCATTAAGAAATAGAAAAAGACGTGACAAAGGGACAGTTCAGGGAGGAACGGGTAACTGTCAGGGGCCGGGTAGGATGGATAGAGGCTGGGGGAGTGATTCCAAAAAATGGTCTGGCTGTGAGTGATCGACTCAGCTTGAACATTGAGTCTTCATGGACTTCCCTGTGAATGAGTGATTAAGACCGGCAGGAGCGGTCTCTGCATTTCACATGGAGGGGAGAAGGGGGAGGGACAGAAGCAGTTCTCTGCTGCACTATGGTGATTGTCAGTCTCTCTCTATTAGCTCGCTATAAACGCTTTATTTCAGGAACAGAAAGTCTCCGTTTGCTGGTGATCGCCTCATCTAAATTGGTTATTGTTCCAAACACATATGTTCAGTTTTGACAGTATTTGTTGAGTCCACCTCCCGTCTACATCCATCACAAAGTTATTACCTTCTGTCTCTCTTCCCCTCTTTCTGCATGTCATTGCCTCTGTCCCTCTCTTCGTCTCTTTCTCACTCTCTTTCACTCTGGTTGCATCTCTCCCATTTCTTAATTTCTTGCTGTCAGTTTCCCTCTGTCTCTGTCTCCCTCTACCTCTGTCTCTCTGTCTGTCTCATGCTTGCTCTCTGTCTCTACCTCATGGTTTGTTTTCTAACATTGACCACATCAGACACGTGTTGTGGCAGATTAACACTTGCTCAAATGAATTGGCTCAAACCACTTCTACATCTCTTCATTCGCTGATTTTAGCCGTGGAGGTGATTTTGGAAAATAGGAAATGCACAGACGCAGCCAACAATACTTGACATAGTATTAATTACAGTTCTGTAAATGCACTGTCCCTTTATCTCCATGCACTTTGACTGTCTGCCTCTCTCTCCCGGTCGCTGTGAGGGAGTTTGTATTCGTGTGTTTCACTTTCGGTCTGTGAGGGTCTCTGTGTGTATGTATCACTGCCTGTGTGGGGATATCACTCTATGTGTCTGTTCTCCAGTTTTGTCTTTGGACATATCCGTTTGACACATTGTGAGTGCGTTTCTGCCCCCGTGTGTGAGGTTCCCTCTGTGAGTCTGTGTTGGGTAGTATTTTAGTGACTACATATTGCAGTGTTAATGTGTTTGGGTATGTTATTGAGTCTGTGAGGAAGTGTTTCTCTGACGGTGAGGTATATTTGTCTCACTATTTGTGACTGTGCCTGTGTGAAACTGTATGTGTGTGTGACTTGCACATGTACATCTGTTCTTTTGTGTCTGTGAATATCTGAGTGTGTAGTTACATTCCTATTACCATGTTTTTGTGCTTCTGGCTTCTGAGTGTGTGTGTGGGGGTGTGTGTATGTGTCACTGTCAACATGTAAAGATGGCTCAGTGGCTCTAAATGTATGTGTCCCTGACATTATTGCAAAAGTGCGGGTGTGTCTCTAACCAACTGGGCTCCAAATTAAGTAGACGAGTGTGTTGTTCAGACTGTGTTTGGCTGTTTGTCAATGTGTCAAGATCTTGCTGTGCCCCCAGCAGGATCTCTCTGCTCTTCTCTGTGGGTATGTGTCTATCTTTTTCTGAGTGTCGATCGATCTTCATATCTAATTGTATGTGCGGATTTGTAACTGTGTTTAAGTGTGCTCATTTGTGTGTATACGAATGTTTCTGTAAGTACTTGCATGTTGATGTGCAATAGCTCTCAGTATGACTTCATTTCTAGATGTGTGTGGGGATGTGGGTGTGATTATGTGTCTGTGTGTAATTGTATTTCTTTATTTAGAAAGAATTTTTAACGTGTGTATGTAAGTGTTCTGTATCTCTGTGTTAATCTGTTCCTATATCTCAGTATGACTGCCTTTTTGTGCGTGGATGTGTGTGTGAAGTCTGGGTGTGTTAATGCATCAGTGTGTCGGTGTGGTCACAGACTTCAGTCTGATTGTATTCATCTGTGTTTGTGTGTGTGTGTGTGCGTGCGTGTGAGTGTGAGGGTTTGTTTCTCTGCCCCTCAGGATCTGGTTATAGTTCTGTATGGAGTTGGTATCCCATATCTCCGGTTGACTCTGTTTCTGTATGTGTTTGTGTGTTTGGGGTGGAGGATGGGATGTGTTACTGCTTCTGCTTATCGGTATGTTGCCAAGTCTTAACTTGACTGTATTTGTGCATGCGGGTGTATTTCAGTATCTGTGTGTATGTTTGTGCGATGTTGTGGGTGTGTTTCGGTGCCCCTCAAGATCTGGTTATATTTCTGTTTCATCATGACTCTCACTCTCCTGAAAATAGATGAAGCCGACAGCAGGTCACTGTGCACAGATTGCTCTCAATGGAGAACATGTGGGAACGTAGGAAAAATACAAACATCAGTATTGCGACCTCGTCACCATTGAATCCTGAACTGTTACTTCAGAAAAAGATCTATTGTCTGACTAACTAAACAAGACATGGTAAAATTGAGTGACAACTAAGGCTTTAGGAAGCTCAGAGGAAGAGTGGGATGTTGTGATGCTTGTCTACAGATCCTGGAAGGTGGGAAGACAGATTAATAGAATAGTTAAGAGGGCACATGTGACATCCAATTCCTTGATCGGTCATAGTGTAGAATATCGGGGCACGGAGATCTTCTTGGAGTTTTGTGGGACTTGGGTGAGGATCCAGCTGAAGTACTGTGCGCAGTTCTGGACAATACATGAAAGGAAATTATGCACTCAGATAAACACAGCAATGGTTCCCTCCAAAAATGACTTCACCATTCAGCCCACTCAGTAACAGGCTGCGATCCCTGATTTACTGACCGATTCACATAGATAATGAGCAGTAGCAGGCCATTCAGCCCTTCGAGTTTGGTCCTCCTGCCACTCCAGAAGACATTGGCTTATCCAACATCAAATCCGCAATCCCATACGTACGTAAGCACCACGCACACTCCACCTCCCCAAAAACAATCTTCAACAAGAATCTATCTACCTGCTCCTTCAACAATATTGAAGGACACGACAAACGGAAATCAGGTAAGGGAGCAAGAGGTGACTGTTAGGGGCCGAATAGGAAAGAAAGAGGCTGCAGGAGTGATTACAATGACAGACAGGCTGTGAGTGATGGGTTCAGCTGGAACGTTCAGATATCACCGGCTGCCCTGTGGATGAGTGTTAAAGACCGGCCAGAATGGTCTCTGCATTTCCCCTCCAGGGGGAGGAGAAGGAAGGACAGAAACATGCCCTCATGCACCATGATGGTTGTCAGAGTCTTTCTGTTCAGCTCACAATAACACTTTATTTCAGCAAGAGAAAGGCTCCGGGTGTTGGTGATCATCTCGGCTGAGTTGGTTATTATTTCGTGAATTTTTACTTATTTTTGAGAGAGTTTCTTGAGCCCACCTCCTGGCTAATCCCATCCAAGGATATTGCCATCTCTCTATTTATCTGCCTCTTTCTGTGTGCCTTTGTCTCTATCCATCACTCCCACTCTTTCTCCATCTCTGTATCTTTCTCTCTCCTTCTCTTTGAAATTCTTGCTGTCTCACTCGCGCTCTCTCTCTTAATCTGTTCCTCTCTCATTCCCTTGGTCTGTGACTGTCTTTCTCTCGTTCTCCTCTATCTCTGTCTCTTTACCGCTCTCTCTGTCGATCTCATTCTTTGTCTCTCTCTCTCTCTCTCTGCCTCTTTTTCTCTCATTGACGATGTCAGACATTTGTTTTCTCAGTTTCTTCTATGTTCACGTTCATGAGTTCAAGTGCATTCCCGGTCCCTTCATTCACTACTTTTAACCCAGAACGTAATTTTGCAAAACACAGAAGATATGGACACTGCCAGCAAAACCTTGATACAAAACTCGAATTGTATATGTGTAGGTGTGTTAATATTCTGCAGTACCATTGTATTCTTCGGTGTGTGTGTGGGTGTGGGTGTGTTTCTGTGTTACTATATTGCCATATCTGTGTGTTTGTGTGTGTATGTGTATTTGGAAGGAGGGGAGGCAGTTTGGGGATGTGTTTGTGTCGGCGTAGCTTGGGTGTGTGGATGGGTTTGATGCGTTCCTGTTTCTTAGTATATTTCTATGTCTCAGTCTGATTATAATTTTGCGTGGGGGTGTGTTTCTGTGTCTGTGTGTTCCCATATCTCAGTTTGTCAGTTTGTGTGTGCTTGCATGCAAGTGTGGGTGTTGGGGGTGGCGGGTTTCTGTGTGTGTGTGTGTGTGTGTTTGTATTGTTATGAACTACGCCAGACCACTCAAAAGATTCTTAAGCAGGCAACCCAGACCATAACTTGGGGATTTGTTTCGGTAAGTGCAGAATGAAAATTATCTGTAACTTAGCGAGGTTGACTACCAGGTTTTAAAACAGATAAAGGTGTATTCACAAAATTCACAATGAAACACAAAGAACAGAATTAAAAAAAAAACTCTACTGAAATCATCTCTCCAAACAAGACTTAATTATGCTGTTCTGAAAACTCACAACGGTCCCAATAAGCAACCCCACTTTTAAAAAAGTAAGAAATGGAATAAATGTTTACAGGTTGAAGTTAGAAGGCAGAAGAAGAGAGTGAGGTTCCACAGAGCTGGACCACTTCCTCCTCAGCTCAGCTCGAGAGCTGACCACTCCCCTTTCATTATGTAGGTCACTTCTAATACATGACCACTTTGGCCTGAAGTCTCAATTGATTACATATAAACAAAAGGCCTCGCAATTCCCTTTAATCTCTGTACCAAACCTGTCTATTTGAAACCGGGCGAGTTTTATGACCCATGTGGGGAAAAAAAAATCAAGGGCACAGTATCCTTGAGAAAAGGAAAAGCTTTGAGAATAAAAAGGACCAGTTTTGTGATGTTGTGAGGTTGCGTGTGTGTGGTTTGGGAGTGGGAGTGTAGTTGGATGTGTATGTGTGTGCACAAGCATTTGGGATTGTTGCTGTTTGTTGGTATGCTCCTGAATCTCAGTGTTTGGCGAGATGATTTCTGTAGGGGTTCCTTATTCTGTTCTCTGTATTCCATTGTGTAACTGACAGCATTTCTGTGTTTAGGTGTGTTTCTGTGTCTTTCAGGGTGTGGTTATGTCTCTGTCTCACAATGACACTTTGTCTCCTGAAAATGGCCGACAGAACCAGACGGCAGATCACGGTGCACAGATTGCCTTCAATGAATTATTGTATGTAAACCTGGAAAAGAGCTAAGTATCAGTATCTCTTCCACAGAAAACCTGAACGGTGAACTGTTATTTCAATTGGAAGACCTAAAACAAACTAACTAAGCACGACAAGGGAACATTCAATGAAAACCAGGGCACTAGGAAGCTCAGAGGAACAGTGGGATTTTGGGATACATGTCCACAGATTCGTGAAGATGGCATTTCATGTTAGCAGAGTAGTTCAGAAGGCACACGGGACACATGCCTATATCAGTCTTGGTGCAGGTTATATGAAGCCATCTTGGAGCTTTTCCAGGACTTTGGTGAGGATACAACTGGGGTACTGTGTTCAGTTCTCGTCAACACATGATAGGAATATATATACTCACACAGACGCAACAAACCTCAAAATGTTAACGACATGTGAGAACAATGGCAGAGTTTAATATAGGGAGCAGATGAATATGACGATCTTATAAACGTCCCTCAGACCATCTCCAACGTCGGCATAGTCTTCCTTCAACATGGGGCACATAAACTGCTCACAATATTCCAAACGGTCTGACCAGAGCCTTATAAAGCCATAGCAATGTGTCTCTGCTCTTGTATTCTAGCTATCTTTAAATGAATGCTAACAATGTGTTTTCTACTTATTATGATGTTGTGTAGATTACTCGAGACGTGGAAGGCAGGAAGCGAGAATTTCTTTCTAAAAATGATCGGAGAAAAGAGTGCGTGGTCCCTTTAAAAGGTAAAGTGCTTTTCTAAGCTTTAGGATTTGCACAGAAAAAGGAGTGTGTTAGCAGCTGAAGATTACAGCCAGTTCTGAAATTGAAACGTGCACCAGTTGGCTGTGTGAATGGAAACCTTAGGGTTGTTTTGGTGTTAAGGCAACCAGCCTGAATATTAATCAATTTATTTAAACCAGGCTCGAAACACCAAAACTAATTAAATTTAAATCTGATGGTTATATCTATTTCAAACCATCCCAATTACAAAGAAATTAATAGCTCATCAAGGGTGTTAAAGATGAGGGCATTTGGAAAGTTGGAGGCAGCCAACTGCCATCTGAGGAGGTAACAACTTTCAGCTCTCACAGAAAGCATCACCTATCTATAAAAGGTACCATGGCACTTTCAGCTAATGTTATAGACAAAATAAATTATAGACAAAACATCCCTGACAGTAGGATCAGCGGAAAAAAGGCGTTTGTGACTTGGGGTCAGAAAATAGACTGAGAGACAGCGGAGACGGCCGAGCATTCCAAAGGACCTGTGCAAAATTTGAGAGACTAATGTATAATATATTTTTTTCTGATTACTTATGTTAATATAGATGGGACCTGTTTATACTGGAGCAGCATACGAGTGGAATATCGCTCACTTAGAGAATAGTTAGTAGTCATGGTGTTTTGTCCTGTAAAAGGACGCCTGAATCTTTTGCTTCAGGGTTTCAAAGACTTTCCGTCACAAGGAAATAGTCTGCACATCTATTCTTCTGACCCAAGTTCATAAACTCTCACTTACATTCCATTTGCCACTTCCTCAACAGTCCATGCTGTTTGCATCGTATGCAAACTTTGCAAAAATAAACACCATCATCCCGATTATTAATGCATTTCATGAATACTTGTGGTCCCAATCTCACCTCTGTGGAACTCCACTTGCCACCATTTCCTAACCTGGAAAAAATACCTCTTTATTGCTACTTTCTGCCTTCTGCCAGTCAGCCAATCCTCTGTCCATGCTCTTACGTCGCCACTAATACAGTGAGCTTTTATCTTAGTTAGCGGCCTGCTACACCTGGGTCTTACGTTTTCTGTATTTTGTTCATAACTACGAAAACTATCTTTGTGTTGCAGCTTTCCCCAACGTTTCCTTATTGAAATGATTCTCTGTTCTTTTATCCTACCTTCCAAAACGAACAACTTCAAATTTCCCAAGTTAAATTGACATTTTGCTCACGTACTTAACCGATCAAAATCTCTCTCAGCACTGGCTGTAATAAACGTGCAGGTTTATATTTAAATACTATTTTATTTTGAAGCTGTTCATGCTTTTTCATAAATACGGCTGTGTCTTGGAAGTGTTATGGATTAATATATTGTCATGCATTCGAGCTGTACATGATAATACAAGAAATATTGTGTTTCGGAAGTGTTTATGTTCATATAAATATTGCCATATGTTGAAACTGTTTGTGTTTATGTGTATGTTCTTTCATGGAACTATTCATGTTTGTGAAATATTCACAGCGTCTGGAGTACACGGCTTTCCATAACGTACTATTCAGTTGGTTCCTATGGGTTATTATTGAGAGATTGACACAGTACATTTCAATCTTATAATCGATTGCTTTACTGGCCGGTTTTTGTGTTGAAATAATCACAGTGGAACGTGCGATCGGGGTGGGGCCGAATACTCTCTCTGTCTAGGCCTCTCTGTCAGAGGATTGATGACCCTTCTTCACTATCCTATTTATCTGTGCATCCACTTTCAAGGAACTACGAAATTGCAACTCAATGTCTCTTTGATCAGAATCGCTCCCAGGACCTCATCATTAAGTGTATCGGTCCTGTGCTGACTTGCCTTTCCAAAGTGCACCACCTCACAATCATCTAAATTAAACTCCATCTGATCAGAATCCCGTTGTGCTCTGAGCTCAGCTTCTTTGCTGTCGATTGCACCTTGAATTTTGGTGTACTCCTCAGCTCATTTTCAAATTCATATTTCTGTTGAAAAACATTATCTAATCGATGTAATTTATTTAGCTCAACTTCATTTTCTGAAACTTTTACTATTAGCCATTTTTCTATGTGCGTTCTCTCCTGCAGAAAGAGCTTAAATTAAATGGAAACGTGTTGAAATAAAGTACACCTGATCAGCTAGCATTGTATAGACAGAAACAGACTTAACATTTCATGTCCATCAACTGAATTATTTTCATAACTGGATATTTCACAGCTGGTCTCTGAACTTTTTCTGTGTCACCACGTAAATGAATGCATTTGTGCAGCAATTGAAGTCGCGCAGCATATATCCGACTTGTTGAAAGAGAGAAGCAGCAGAAGAATCCAAGGAATAAGAAACATTAAAAAAACTTAAGACAAAAACCAACCAGAGAAGTATGAAGCTGGTACATATGGCAAAGAGTAAAACCACAGAGTTCTGTCTGCTCTCTATCTCTGGATTATTGCCTATTTTCCCCTGACCCCTCAGGCCTTTACGCACCTTAATAGCATCGAAGATGTGTCTGACAGTCAGAATATTAACAAAGAGAATAAAAGTGAAAGGGAGAAATGGTGTTAAAAACTGTTCAAAATATTGAAAACTTTTCCATCGAGGGTCATTATAATAACGGGATGTGGTATAACAGTACCATGGAACATTGTTGCTGATCATTCCAGGTTTAAATCGAAAGTAGTTGGGAATGTTTTTTTAAAGCAAAGAAAACACAGATTGTTGCTAGAACACTTGTTGCAGTTTTCTCTGTGCAATACTGAGATTTCATCTGATGAAAACAAATGGCGACAAATCGATCAAAAGAAAAGGCAACAGTGAACCAGACAGAGCAATCAATGGTCAAGCAGTTCAGGGTATGCATAAAACTACAATCAGGAGTAATGTCCAGGAAACACTGGGCATAATAATAACGTGAAAATTTGTAGAGTACGAAATGAAAAATAATGAACAGTAGATCAGACACCGCCATGGCCACCAGATAGCGAGTGCTGCATTTCGAAAGACCATACCAGCACCGAGCCAGGAATACAATTAGCATTAGAGTAACTGGAAGAAAGAGAAAGGAAAAAAGAGACTTGAAGTTACTGATCAAATATTATCCCTACCTGAGTCCAGACTCTGAATAATGACACAAAAATATCTTTTGCTTCATGTCATATCAAGTTGAAAGTATCTGAACCACGCTCCCTAAATGAATCACTTGTAGTTTTTAAAAAAAAGATGATGGGAAGAACAAAAGTTCTCACAGATACACAGTCATGTACTCAATGTTGTTTTAGACTCGGCGTTGGATGAATTCATTTGCTTTATAAGTGACTCAGACTGGCTGGAGTTTCCCATAAAACGATAACATCCACACAGTGATAACTGATCTCAGTAAAACAACGAATGGGAGAGACCTAGCATGGACATTGATTACAAAATTGCTGTATTCGGTTTCGGTGTCTCAATAATGCTTCCAAAATTATATAATCATGCTTTATGAACTTTAGCAGAGGACATTGAATCAGTCCACAGTGTCTCAGAATGGATGAACAAATGATCGGGCATTGAGTGCCTCCGTTGCGTACACGTATAAACATCCTGACAATCTGCACAATGAGTGGGTGCCCATCACAATCATAAGAGTGCGAATATTTGGCAGCTGTCCAAGATCGTATAAAATAGCTCGCAAACAAATAAACCCTGAATCCATGCGGCATTTGCAACTTTCCGTTTAAGAATCAGACATTTTACCTGAGATTAAGCAAAATTTCCTGAACAGGCTAATACACTAAGTTTCTCTCCTCGGCTTTCACCTTCTGAATAATGATTCCCCTCCCAGATTTGGAGCACACACTAGTGCAAGAAAACCCAATAGTTTAACCAGCTGTCACTACGGAGATCACCAGTATTGTACAGAGCAGAAAATGATCACGTGGGCCATTGAGTCTGAAACGATCGTCCGAAGTGCATCCCACAGATCCTCCCTAACCTCATGGATGTGTTTATTTTTCAGCATGGCAGGTAAGGGAAAATGTGCAAAATCTGCACGGACAGTCACCGAAGAGTGAAAATGTAACTGGGTCTCTGGTGCTGTGAGGCAGGAATGCTAATCACTGTGTCACAGCGCCACACTTAAATCACTATGATTGAGACCAATGTTAAAGATTAGGTGAGACAATGGCCTAATGGCTTTTTCACTACACTGTTAATTGAAAGACTTAGGTATTTTTTTCTGGGAAGCTGGAGTTGGCATTCGCCATGGCAGATGGTGGAATTTTATTTCAATAAAAATCTGGATTTAAGAGTCTCATTGTCAGAAAAAGAAGGCATTAAAATCCTTTTGGGATGGTAATCTGCCATCCTTACCTGTTCTGGCCTACATATGACTCCAGACTCAGGGCAATCTGGTTGGGCAATTAGGGAGGGATGCTAAGTGTCGGCTAAGCCAGTGACACCCACATTTCTTTAATGAATAAATGAAAATGCAGCTTCCCAAGCACAGCCACTTCCCCAGTGCAAATGAATGCTATCTTTTAGACCTTGCCCTGGGATTGGATATCTCTGCACTGAGTCCACTGTCACAAATATGAACTGACTCACTCCAGGTTTCATCGATTTTCAAAGATAAGGTGTCTTTCCCGTGTAGTTACCTGGAGGAAGGAACACAAACACATCGATCAGTATCCAACACAGGCAACTAAGGCGAAAGGACCTGTCTCCTGGCTTTGAGACCAGCAGGAGCTGGGAAATTCATTGGACTCAACAAAATAAAGAATGAGACCGATTATCCACTGGGGTAGCTGATGCCCAGAATTCAGCAGAACTTCAGCACCAAGCATCCAGCCTTTCACCTTAAACATTTCTTCTGTTATCTGTTTTTATGGGACATTCCCTAGAACACAATCCACTGCCTGCGTTCTGAGGTAACCTCTTGAAGATTTGGGAATTGTAATTATTTTAAATGTGCACATGGATGTGAGATTTATTGGTTAGGGCAGTGTTCAATATCCTTTCATATGTACTCTTTATTGTGTTGTTGCCTTTATGAACATCTGTATTCTCGGTGGTACAGGAAAACCCACACTCTTTTTGTGGGAGATTTGCAGAACTTTCTCCCAGCAAGAGTGATGGAACGGCAATGCATTTTACAGTTAGAATGATATCTAGCTTGAAAAGGAACTTCCGTGTGATGTTCTTTTCTATGCTTCTGCAGCCCTTATGCATCTTGCGGCTGGAGGCCATGGGTTTGCAAGGAGCTGCTGAGACAGACTTGGACTGTAACTATTTCCATCCTGTGGAAGGTACCTTTCGGTCATCTCGCATGTTATTGGTGAAGGGAATGAGTACTCATTGTGGTGATGTGCACTATCAATCAAGCTGCTGGTTGTCCTGCACAAAGTGGAGCCTTGTGAGTCTTTGTACTCAGTGTTGCATTTGAACTGCACTGAGCTAGATACATGGGAAGAATTCCAACCCACCCATGATCTATGCTATCTACATGATGCACAGGCAGGCAGAGTATTCAGTAATGAGAGTGTTTGGTGTATGCCTGTGGCCACAGTACTTGCATGCTTGGACGAGGTCATTCTCTTGACAAGGGTTGACCCGGGCTGTTGATGGTCTTGCATTCAGTGATAGTAATGGCAAAGTAAGCCAA
The DNA here is from genome assembly GCF_037043375.1 of Chiloscyllium plagiosum. Taxonomy (NCBI): domain Eukaryota; kingdom Metazoa; phylum Chordata; class Chondrichthyes; order Orectolobiformes; family Hemiscylliidae; genus Chiloscyllium; species Chiloscyllium plagiosum. The sequence goes on from NW_028270178.1 coordinate 35,173,409, forward strand.
TTGAAAATTGGTAGATTCTCACCTTTTGAAATGTTCATTGCCTGCTGCTTGTGGGAGGCGAATGATACTTGTCAATTACCAGTCCAAGCTAGATGTTGTACATGGACACAGACCTCTTTATTGCCTCCTGACCCATACATGGTGCTGAATATTATACTACCATATGAAATCATCTCTAATTTGGAAATTACAATAGATGAAAGGGCATTCATGAAGCATCTGCAGAATTGGGGCCGAGCATATAACCCTGAAGAATTCCTGCAGAGATATGACACAACTGAGATGGCTGACGTCTAGCAGCCATAAACATGCTCATCTGTCGCCAGGATGAAAACGAACAGAGCTTTCATCTGTTTGACACCAGTTTTTTTGAGGGATTATTGTTGTAAACATAACACATCTATCCGGCATTTTGTTGAAATAATATTGTTGCTCTTACATTCACACATTATTAAATGCATCACATCTGCTTATCTCTAATAGGACATTTCACTTTGTAAACATAGGACCAAACATTTACAACCAATTTTAAAGGTTTTCCCATTTGCAATCCAGTGTACACTTACAAACTACATGAACAGCTCAGTCAGTGGAAGAACAGAAGTAAGGAATGTAATATAAAAGAAGCACCACCTGTTTCATACTATCATGGCCTCAGTTACCACTGCGAACAGATATTCCATTTATATTCAGTTCGCCACAAGCAGGTCAATTCTCGAGACAGAGATACTGTTCCATGCACAAGGCCACTGGGGTAAGTTGTTCCTTTCCAGTTTGCAACTCCACCTAGTGTAATTTAACTTGGACTGACCACAGAATTATGAAGGTGCTGGATATGGTGAAAAGTTAAATCACAGACTTTCTTCTGCTCTTCATCTCTGTGTCATTGCGATTATCTCCTTTGTTCTGACCTTGCAGTTTCTGATGGACGTCTAGTCACGAAAATGTGTCTCACTGTCAGAGCACTGGTCAACAAAATTGAAGCAAATGGGAACAATGGAGTTAAAACCCTATCAAAAATATTACATCCCACCTATCCAGGCTCAGTAATGCATTTTGGTTTTTGAGAACAGAACCATGCTACATGGGCAATGATCTTTTTTAGTTCATATCAAAACGAAAACAGGATTTTTAAAAAACCGAGCAAAGTGTACTGTATTGAAAAAAATACATCTGCATTTTTCTTGGTGAAATGTTTCGTTTTCATGATCAGGAAGCAAATTGTAATAAATCCATTAAATCAGAATGTGAGTGTGAAACTGGACAGAACAGTTCACTGCTGCATGAAGTCAAACAGAGTGAACACTGAACACAGGGATGAGGTTCAGGAAATATAGGGGAAATAATGATATTTAATCTGCCACAGAATAACTTCTGTGGTTCTAACAAAGAGATCTGCTGCTCCCAAGGCCAGCAGGTAAAGACTGATGCAGTTTGAGAGACTGCAGTTTTCTCAGGGCAAGACCACAATTCCAAGTGAATTAACTAAACAAGAAATAAGGGAAAAGAAAGTGAAAATTACAGATTGAATAAATTTGTGCACGATATTCAACAGAAAGTATAGTTTAAGCGTAAATAATAAGGTCTTGGGTTTAATGTAGTGTATTTTGGGTGCACATGTACCAGAAAACACATTTTATAATTGATGCATTCCAGGATAGCATTTAAATAGTCTGCACAGGTTCAAATCCTCAATAAATGATGCCCCCTCACATTTTCAGTCTCTGTACATGGTTTCTGGAAACTTGCAGCATCGACATTGAATCAGTTTCAACCTCAAGCATTCCCTGAAAATGTAATGCGCCCAAGATCTGTCTGATGACAGGATTGGAGCCCGGAGAGCTTTGGACACTGCGCAGGACTGGACTGGATCTGGAGATCGCACTCAGTCTAGAAACAGAATCAAATCCTTCCTTGTTCGGTTCCACTAACGAGTATCAGAATCCATCTAATTTTGCCCAGTATCCCATTCCCCTCAGAATCAATACTCCTGCCCTCGATCCTATCTTCTCGAAGCCATTGTGAAGAAGAGTCAAACCGGACTCGAAGCATTAACCCTATTTCTTTCTCCCCAGATTCTGTCAGATCTGCTGAGTTTCTCCAATGTTCACTGCGCTGGCACGATTACACACAGTTCTCATGAGGGAACAGGTCCCTCCATGGATCCTTGAATCAGACAAAGATCACATGTCATGCTACAGAACTCCATCAAGCACGGTGAACCTGTCCTATCGGATTTGGAAGAAGACACTCGTTCCTTTTCAGGTGTATAGCATGAGAGCACTAATGTCATAAGTGACAATTCACAGAATGCAGCCATTTTCATCAGTCTGTCAGACACCTCAAGTGCTGGTAATACTGAAGTACAGTCCTTGTATTTCAGAGGTAAGGCCACGATCACTTGCATCATAACAGCCTTTCACATGTCAGTGTTAGAGCACTGAGAATATTCAAAACTTCTGGCATAATGACTGACATCATTGTTCAAGTGTCTGTACGATGGCAACCAGTCGATCAGAATGTCACCATGAAGGACTCTTCCTTTCATACTCATGCCCGATGTGCTGACCCGCAGGTTAAACTCATCACCAGTTGCCTCTCTCTGCTTAGGGAGGGGTAAGAAGCCCTTTGCGATCATGGCTCCAAATATATCTCCAATAATACACAATGGGGAATCCAAATGACTCAGCATAAAAGCAAGGCAGAACTCGTTCACAAAACTCTTCAGACAGAAGTGCTAATGGGTTGATTCATCTTGGTCTTCTCTAGCGGGCAAAGGTTGTGGCACTGACAACATTCCAGCAATGGCACCGATGACATGTGCTCCAGAACTTGTTGTGTCCCGAGTCAAGCAGTTATTTTGGATCTACAACACTGGCATCTATCTGAGCAAGTGGAATATTGCCCTCTTGTATCCTGTGCGCAAAGAAAGGAGGGAACAGCCTACAAGTGTGTGTGTGTGTGTGTGTGTGTCAGTATCTTGTGCGTGCACCTGTAAGTGACTGATAGCGTGTGAGTGTATGATTGAGTGTGATTGTGTCTGTTGTTATAATCTTATCTGTTGTTTCTAACTTTTGCTTCTGTTATTTTCTTCGAATGTTAAGGTTGTTGATTCATTCCGGAACTCAACCTGGCTGGAGAATCGACCCTGTGTGCGTGGAGGATTTGGCGCCCTGTGCAGCAGAATGTCAAACATTTAAAGAAATTTAACCAAAACATCGCATTTCAGCAACACACAGACCAGTATGACATATGTATTGCTAAAATAAAGTCTGATATTAGCTGAATAGCAGGCTTTCACTTGTTTAATTATATTCCTTCATAAATGAACTGAACTGATGAATTACCACTTTCATTATTTTGTAAAGTTGCTTTGCTATTTTAACTGACTTCTAAATCTGTTTTTATGACGGCCTTTGCAGATCTACTGAATTCACATCCTTACGTTCTGAGGAGTACAGGCAGTCTCCCGGTTAAGAATTTGTCCTATTTTTCTGTACATTCGCAAGTTGATTAGTGTACAAGTTGGAAAACAATACCGGACAATATGTATTGTTTTAGAGACAGGTTTCCACTTATTCCACTGATTCCACTTATTCAATGCAACAATAGCGACTGTTTAAAGCTAAATCTAAACATGAAATGAAAAACTTAGAAACCTTGCAATGAGACAACTGGCCACGCCCAGTCAAGCTGCTACTCTTGTTCCAACTATTAAAAGAAACCAAGACCTCACAAACTGTTTGATTTATTGACTCTCCAAGTAGTCAGCTCTTCACCTCTCTCTTAAACCCACCCTTAGAAATAAAAGTGTGACAAAATGAACTCTCAAAGCTACAGCATCACCACAATGCACAGCGAATGCATTCCAAGATTGTGACTCAATGGTGCTGAAGCAACTCTGATATTATTCCAAGTCAGGATGGTGAATGGCTTGGAGGAGAACTTGCAAGGGGTGGCGTTTTCATGTATCTGCTATCATTGTGCTTCTAGATGGTTCTGTTCTTGAGTGCAGAGCTGCGTTCAGAGGAGTCTTTGTTGAATTTCTGCAGTGCATCTTGTAGACAGAACGCGTCTTTCTACTGAGTCTCGGTGATGGAGGGAGTGGATGCTTGTGGACGTGATGTCAGGCAAAAGGGTGCTGCTTTCATCTGGATCGTTCTAGCCTTTGAGTGTTGTTGGATCTTCACTCATCCAGGCACATGGGAGTATTCCATCACACTCGTGATTTGTGCTTTGTAGATGGTGGAAAGGCTGATTATGGTTGGGTGCTGGGATTGGGAATATGTATTCAGGAGTTGGGTTTCTCAGTGCAGGACTTCTAATCTATGGCCTGATCTTATTTCTCCAGACCCCAAACACTTCTAATTTTCAGGCTTGGATTTCACCACCCCAACTGTGAGACTCAACATTGAAGGCTGGATCCGATTACTCTGGGAAGCCAAACTGTGTCAAATTAAGGAATGTCCAATGATGCCACGATTCTTGGAAGGGATCCGATACCTGGTGGTTTCTAACTTCACCTACAGACTGGAGCAATTCATCTGGTGCTTCAGATCTCGGCTTTTAATAATGCCACCATCTCCATCCTGCTTCTAATTCCACCTTGTTAAATATCTAAATGAAAGGGAAGGAGCTATAATCAGAGGGTGCGTGCGATGACCCTCTGCACAAGGGGTATGATTTGTGTTTTGGCTTTGTTCAAAGTCAAGCCATGGATGGGGAAACACGATTAGTTCAAGACGTATTATGGTGCATGGATCGAGGAGTAGAGCTGAGAAAATCAATTAATCACAAATAGATATCTCGAGGTGAGTTATGGGTTCTGCTGGGGAAACTTAATCCTGTGAAACTGTTTACTAAAGAGACATGCAAATTATTAAGTTATTCAAATTCGCAGCTCCTCCCCGAGAGGTTCTCCCAATCCTTGTTCTGATTCTATGAAAAGGTGGTTCGCTTGGAACCACGTTGGATCAGGTTGAACTTTTCCAATCTCTTATCAACTCCCCAACCGACCTACTGAGTCCACCTCCTCCTTTTTGAGAAGGATGGTAATTTGATCAGTAAATTTGCAGGGTCTTGTCCTTTGTCCATCTTGCAGTTAATTTAGAGACGATTGTCATTCTGACTAAGAGAAAATGCTCCCTCACTCCTTGCACAACTCGCAATCTATTGGCGAACTAATAGTCATAACATTATCTGACCTTATGGCAACTATCACTTTTGACAAACGCTATGGGATATTATTACTTTCTAGAATCTCTCCTGAATATCATCCTTGTGTACAGTATCATCACTGTCCTGTTGTATGGAGTATGAGACTGTTCATTCTGTTTCACCGTCATTTTCTCTCGTGATTGACTTGCGGCTATTTTTTGCCAGAAGCTGAAAAAAATGCACCGAGAGAACTGCAGCTTCAGTACCAGCAACAACCTGCACTCATATTTGTTTTAAAGAACCTAATTTGATCATTCATAATATTCCAGGGGAATGATATATAAAACCAAACTATGATACTGATTCTGCATGTGTTGGACTTAACCGGTTTGGAAAGATTTTCAGATTTTGGTTCCATTTGCTTTAATCCTGCAGCTCAACGCTCTGAGAGGCAGATACATTTTAGTGGCCAATGGAGTCCATAACGGACTGAAGGGTCAGAGCAAGGGAGCGAGTCCCACCGAGCCCGAGATGGAGAACAGGAAGCAGTCTGTGAATTTACTCTTCGCCATATCTGGAAACTTCTTACTTCTGTGGCTGGTGCATGTCATAAAATTCATATATTACAACGTTAGAAGAGCAGATGACATAGAAGCGAAGTATGTAATTCATCAAGTCGGATGGCTGCTGCTAAGTTTAATTTGCTGCACAAGCGTATTTATTTATTGTTTGATTCAGTCAGATAGCAGTTCATTCGGGCGATGAAATATCCATTCACATTAATCATTCAGATCAGTAATGAATACAATCACTAATAGTAGCTGAGAACCGGGTCCCAGTTTCACCTGTTCATGAATAGAAACAGCAATCCGTTGACTCCCAAAGGAGTAGAGAAAAGGACAGGGCAGGATGGAGAAAGTGATTCTCCTGTAAAAGAGAATGTAAAGGAAGTTTACAGACAGGTCAGTGCGCTCTCTCCATGTCAAAAGAGACAACAGTCACAGTTTCTCATCCACTGCCAGGTGTTTGAATCTCAACTCTTCAACTTTGCTAAGATTGGAATTCAATTCGAGCTTACAAAAGTTAAACTTGCGTCGACACTGACATTGTCTGTTTGTTTTTGGAATTCACAAACATTACTTACTTGTTGAAGTATCTGATCCCTGGTAATTCCATTCATTTCAAATTCTTTGACAATATTTCAATTCCCTCACTGGTCTTCATTCTGGCAGGCAATCCCTGTAATCCTTCACTTCCCATGGCCAATCCAGCTCACCTGCATACCCATGGACACTATGGGTAATTTAGCATGGCCAATCCCGCTAACCTCCATAACCATGGACACTATAGGCAATTTAGCATGGCCAATCCAGCTAACCTGCACTTCCAGGGACACTATGGGTAATTTAACATGGCCAATCCAGCTAACCTGCACATCCAGGGACACTGTGGGCAATTTAACATTGCGAATCCCCCTCACCTGGACCTGTTGGACTGTGGGAGGAAAACAAATTACCCAGCAGAAATCCATGTAGATACGGGGAGAATATTCCACATTTCGTTTTGACTGTTTTGTGCGTCTGTAAGTATGTGCGTGTGTGTGTGAGTGTACTTGGTATGTTCCTTATTTTATTTGTCAGTATGTTTCTATATATTGCTGTATTCCTGTGTTTAGGTCTGTTTGTACGGCTGAGAGTGTGGTTGTAAATCTGTGTCCCTTTGGTTGTGAATATGTTTCTCTCTCAGCGTGAGATTGCCTCTCATGAAAACGGGCGATTGAACCGGACAGCAGGCCACGGTGCACAGATTGCTCACAAACGTGCATTTCTAGGAACCTGGGAAAGGCGAACTGTTTCTTCTGTTCAAAGGCCTGCATAATGAACGAAACAAGACAGGGGAAGATTCAATGAAAGGCTGGAGACCAGCTCTTTTGTGCATGCTTCAACCAAACATGCAAAATATAAATAATGTTTTATATTGAAAGTGCTTGTGTCCCTATATGAATATTGTTATATATTGGATCATAAGGCCATACAAATTAGGAGTTGAATTAGGCCATTTAGCCCTGTCGAGTCAACAGTGGCATTTATTTCTCAATCCCAATCTCCTGCATTCTGTGGGTAATATTTGATCCCCTTACCAATCGCTAATCCACAAATTCTTTCCTAAATATGCTCTGTATCCTGGTCTCCACAGCCCTTTGTGGCAATGATTTCCATGGGTTACCCACCATTAGACTGAAGAAATTCATCCTCATCGCCATTCCAAAGGTTGGTCCTTCACTCTGAGGCTGTGCTCTCAGGGCCTCGTCTCTCCTACATGTGGGAACAGTTGATGAAGCACAAGGTGAAATGGGAGGATTCTTCAAAAAAGGATGTGCAATGCTGTTTTAAAGCTTTGGGAAACTGGCTCTGGACTGTTTGGAATCGGTGGACTGGACCAGGTCTTCGCAATCAGCACTTTGGGATGGATCTGCAGTCCCAGCGGCGGTCGGAGGGGTGGCAGCACAGAGCAGCGTCGATCACACGTTCGCGTGTCTTGGTGAATGATGAGGCTGGGACACCCAGTCTCTCAGTATTCTGGCACAAAACACATATTCTGGCAGGGGTGTGGAGGAGGCAATAATTGAAGAGCACTGGGAAAACAGAGAGAGCTAAATACAGATAGAAAGAGGGTTAACGATTGTAATTGACAGAGAACTTAATCAACAATAATGAGGAGATTATTAAACATACAATTAGAGTGGGTTAAAGAGGGAATAATAGGGACAGAGCTGAATGCTGGGAATGGGAGCGGGGTGTTGAAGACAGAACAGGGAGAAGATTTCATAGAAAGCAATAGTGGTAGAAGTATGTCGATAATAAGAGGAAGAGTATCGATTACAGGGGTACATGGAGAGTTTTAATACAGGGGAGAATGTAGCGAATATATTGAGGTAAGCCGGATGGATCTCATTGAATATGGGACTGTTAACCTGGTCTAGTCAGGGGGTCCTGGCTGACAGCTATAAACAGGAATGTCAGGGGTTCTGCTCACTCAAGTAACCAGCTTTGTGCTGGCTGGGTCAGTGTCACATACTGTGTATGCGTAAAATCAGTGACTTGATGACGGGTTACTAAACTTTATGGAACATAAGAAGATTTGATGCAGAATAACAGGGAGAGTGTAAAGTCGAGTGGAGTGCAGTGAGAATTACGTTAAGGGGAAAGGAAGTGGAGTAAAACAGTGTAATAGAGAAAGAACTAATTAGAGACTAATGAGAAGAGAGTTGAATGCAGTATAATTGGGAAAGTATTAAATACAGAAAAAATGAGATTGTTAAATACAGAGTGGAGAGGATTAAATGGAGACTAATAATGAGAAGTCTAATTAGTGAGCAATAGGGAGAAAACTGAATACAGAGACAGGGTTAAAGACTGTCATCTCAAATATCCATTTAAATAGAGCGGGTTCAGTGGAGAATTATCGTGAGACGGTTAAACATAAAATAATAGGGACAGTAGTAAACAGATAGTAATAGGGAGAGGGTTGAACTGAGCGGAAGAGAGATAAAGATGGTTAAACACAATGGAATATACAGGATTAAACATAGGTAAAGGTAGATTAAGAGTAATAGGGGAAGAGTAAATGCAGAATAATAAGGGAAGGATGAAATATGGGGCAATTAATAGAGATAACTGAATACAGATATTGGCTTAAATGTTGATTCAGAGGGAGAAGCTACCACAAAAGAAGTCTCATCCCTTCAAATTTCCAAACCTCAATACTGAGCCTTGGCTCTCCCTCTGTCCCTTTGCTTTGCCTCCCTGGATCACCACTCTCCGCCTCACCTTCTTTCACTCATTCCCAATGCAGTTGTCGTTGAACCTCATACACACCCACACTCCTCATACCTTCCCTTTCCCTCCTGCCTTCGCTTTTTCATATAGAACAGTGTGAATTGACGAAATGCCCTTTTGCTGATCTTGTAATCACATGAGAGGGGATGAATGGCCTTCAACCTCTCCTCTTTACCACCTCAAACTGAGCTAAACTGACTCCTCCTCTTCCTCTGTATCAGTCGCAAGAAGGAGCTTTTCCATTCAGTCATGGGGCAAGGGCATTGCTGACCAGCGCCAGCATTGTTGCCCATCTCTAATTGCCTCGAGGGCAGTTAAGTATCAACCATATTGTTGTGGGTCTGGAATCACACATGTGCTCCCGTTCATTTAAGATGGAGTTTTCCCTCTTGAAAGGACATGAGTGGATCAATAAGTAATCTTGGATTTGTGGTCTCTTTAATTAGCCTCTTTAATTCCAGACATTTACTGAATTCAAATTGCACTATCTGCTGTATTGAAATTAAATTTGAGTCCCCAGAACATTACCTGGCTATCTTGATTAACAGTCCAGCAATAATTCCATGAGGCCATTTTCTCCACCTACTAGATGGCCTCCTTTTTATAGCAGGCTGGAGAAGGGGCTGAATGAAAACCATAGAGCTGCAGACGCTGTAAGTCATAAACAAAATCAGGACTTGCTGGAAAAACTCAGCAAGTCTGCTGGCATCTGTCAAGAGTAATCGGAGCTGAATGGCCTCCTGTTCGAGTGTAACAGGCCGGTGAAGGGGCTGAATGGCCTTCTCCTATTCTAGTGTTGCAGGGTGTGTCTATGGCAACCGGACACGCATTCAGTCATTAAAAACGAAGCAATGCTTTGTCCATTGAATTAAAAACAAAATCTGTCAGTGAAACTTGCAAGTCTCTGTCTATCTGTTCTCCTGTTAAGGAATATCTTAAATAAAGGTTCCGCGCATTATTCTAAATACTTCAGCTCTTCACAGTCAATTAGTGCGCTGCATCTATGCATATTTTATACAAATAACCAGGGAAAGGGGCAGGAAAATGTAGGACGTGAGAATTTCTTAATCTTTTTGGTAAAGAGCGGCACTATATATTAACTGACCCAATTCTGGAGGGGTTGTCCTAATGTCAAGTCTTGGAGGTGTACTTTATTTTTGGTAAGTGACTAGGCAGGTTGGGCAGACTTGTAAAAATCCATACAATATCCAGTTAGAGCACAAACGTGAGGGAAATGTTGCTAAAACAGTATAATTCACGATTTTAGCCACGATTGAGGGAAGCAGATCAGCTTTAAACCATTGAAAAGTGAACGTCTTATAATGAGTCAAAATTGATTTCTGCCCATTTCTCAGTACCACACATTTGGAAAAATGTCAATGCCTTGGATCGGTTCTGGGAAGAGATTAATAATCACAGATACATAGCAACAGGCGATTCAGCCCACTCAAGCGTAAACTGCCATTCAATGGCGGATCTGCAAGGTAATTTCGTCCACCCTGTGTTTGTGACTTACTTCTTAATATGTATGCATAACAAAGACAAAATCTATCTCAGATTTAAAATTAACAACTGGTCCAGCATTAAATGCCAAATGACACTAACCTGCCCTTCCAAGTATCCACAACCTTTTCTGTGTAGAAGTGCTCCTTAACATTTCACCAGAACACACTGTCCCTAATTCACAGACTATTTCCCTTTGTTCGAGAATCGACGACCAGGTTTATCTTTATCTACCCTGTGTTCTAATCTCGAGAGAGAGAGCAGGCCAGGCCTAATTTGCACAGTCTGGCCTCATACCTATACCTTTAAAGTAGAGGTATCATTCTTGTAAATCTACTCTGTGTTCCTTCTAATGCCAATATTTCCATCCAAATATGTGGTGCTTGGATCTACTCCCAGTAAGATCAAATCAGAATATTTCCTACCTGCAGCATAACTCCTGTGGCCTTACATGGGATGAGAGGCTCACCATTAAGGATAGCAATTATGGCCTTCCCAGAGGGCAGTTAAGAGCCAAACACATTGCTGTGGGTCCTGAGTCACATAAAGGGCAGACCAGGTAAGGATGGCCGTTGCCTTCCCTAAAGGACATGAGTGAAACTTTACATCGTGATTTATTTTCTCCTGAAAAATACTAAGGCAAAATTATTAAACAAGGAGGTGACCATTTCCCTGTAGACATTGACAATATTCCTGGAGGCTTCGTTTTCATATATTCTGTCCTACTGCAAAATTTGTAGGCCTCGTTTTACGCCAAATAATCACACTTGATTAATTATTTTCGAAATACAAGATAGATAAATATGCAACTTTACAAAACCAGTTTTTCCCTCTAATATCCCGAGTAACATAACAGTTCTGAAATATCTATGCCCGCAAACTAGCTTAAAATATGCGATTACAGCTCGTTGAACTGGAGTTGGGTCAGTTCTTCCTTCTCATAAGGTTTTTGCATCGTTGTGCTGATGTTGTCTGTGGCATCTCTCTGATTGGAGTGACTTTCAGCTTTAATGTGGAGGTGCCCGTGTTGGACAGGAGTGGACAATGTCAGACATCACACGACACCGGGTTATCGTCCAATAGGTTAATTTGAAATCACAAGCTTTCGTGGGACTTCAGACCTGCTTTTCTCTCGTGATCTTGGTCATTTCCGACTGCAGTGGCTGAGCAATATTATAACATAACAACATAATTGTCATATTTCAAATTCAGTTTCTATCGCAGGATGTTTGTTCCATAAAACCTTTAATGAATATTTAATTTTCACATTTTTAATTCACCCGTCTCAAACAAAAGTTGTACTAAAACTCAGGTCGATTGTTCCACCTGAAAACTTGTTGCAAAATCTCATTGACAATAAATTCAATGTTCAGTCAAGTTGAAGGCTTGCATATCTCACTGGATTGACTGAAGTTGACAGTGAATGATGCAAGGTTCTTGGTTTCTTGGTTTAATACGTCAGTTCCATTGTCTCATTCACACCAGGTCAGTGTAATCTAACAAGATAATGGGTTTGCCTACCTGGGCCGACCACACCAACGCTACTACCGACACCAGGATTCCTGCTCAAGGTTCACAACACTGCTGCCGTTGACACCACTGATGCCATCTTCCTCGAGCATCACCGCCTCAAGGAAGAGAAGATAAAGATGAAAATAAGCGAGTAAAGAAGAAAGAAGGATGAGACTGACCTGGCGGTCAGAATCAAATGGGCTCAGAATACTGAATGCTGCCTACAGGGTCAAACACCTGCCAGCTTTAAAAAGAAATTCATGAGGAAGTGGATTAGATTAGATTCCCGACAGTGTGCAAACAGGCCTTTCGGCCCAACAAGTCCACACTGGCCCTCCGAAGAGTAATTCACCCAGTGCCATTTCCCTCTGACTATTGCACATAACACTATAAACAATTTAGCGTGGCCAATTCACCTGACCTGCACATCTTTGAACTGAGGGAGGAAACCGGAACACCCGGAGGAAACCCACGCAGATACTGGGGAGAATGTGCAAACTCCACATTCACAGTCGCCCGAGGCTGGAATTGAATCTGGGACCTTGGTGCTGTGATGCAGCAGTGCTAACCGAATGAGGGACGTTCACCAGCCTCCAGTGCTTCTCCTGTGAAATGAGACGAGAGAGATTGGGATGTGTTTTGGTCAAATTCACCAATGTCAAGTTGGCGTTGTTCTCTGACCACTGCCTCCTGCTGGTCAGCAAGGGAAAGTGGAGTCTGACAGTGTAACAGGTGATCCCAGAAAACATGGAGGTGCTTAAAAGGGAGAACCATGAAGGGGAATCCCAAAGTCCAGAAAAGCGTGCAGAATCCTCACCTGCTGCAGGCGGTGGGGGTTGATGTCATGCAGGATCTCCCAGACGTGAAGAGCCAGCGAGCTTCACTCTGTACATCAGAAGCCTCCAAGATATTCTCCCCGTCCAATTGAAATAATCTGACTAAGTTCATCACCAATCGGGTTAGAACTGCTTTCGGATCAGTGATTCACCCCGAGCAAACCTGACTGTACAGTCAGCATCACACTTCCCAGGGATAGAATCGCCGATGTGCAGGACAGGACAGGGGAGTTGGAAGCCTCCCCCAACAACCTGGAGTAGAAGGTCTTTGACAGGATCTCACACACACACATGTGGAATGTGCTCACCAACGTGGTCTTTGGAAAGAGATTGCATAAATGAAACCGACTGCTCTACACAAGCATTACCAATGCAGACTTAGTCAATAGTTGTGAATCAGAAAGCTTCCTGATCAAATCCACAGTCAGGCAGTCCTGCACATTCTCAACTGTCCTGTCTTATTGTTGACCTGAAGACAACAATGTTGAAAATCATTCAAGAATGTCTTCCTCTTTAATAATTATCACAAGAGATAGCGTTGGTAAGTACAATTAAGGAGAATCCAAAGGGTTTTTACAAATATATTATGGACAAAAGGGTAACTAGGGAGAGAATAGAGCCCCTCAAAGATCAGCAAGGCGGCTTTTTTGTGGAGCCACAGAAAATGGGGGAAATACTAAATGAATATTTTGCATCAGTATTTGCTGTGGAAAATGATATGGAAGATATCGACTGTAGGGAAATAGATGGTGACATCTTGCAAAATGTCCAGACTACAAAGGAGGAAGTGTTGGATGCCTTGAAACGTTTAAAGGTGGTAAATCCCAAGGACCTGATCTGGTGTACCCGACAACTCTGTGGGAAGCTGGAGAAGTGATTGCTGGGCCTCTTGCTGAGATATTTGTATATCATCGATAGTCACAAGTGAGGTGCCAGATGACTGGAAGTTGGCAAACGTGGTGCCACTGTTTAAGAAGGGCGGTAAAGACAAGCCAGGGAACTATAGGCCGGTGAGCTTGACCTCGGTGGTGGCTAAGTTGTTGGAGGGAATCCTGAGGGACAGGATGTACATGTATTTGGAAAGGCAAGGACTGATCCGAGATAGTCAACATGGCTTTGTGCGTGGGAAATCATGTCTCACAAACTTGATTGAGCTTTTTGAAAAAGCAACAAAGAAGATTGATGAGGGCAGAGCAGAAGATGTGATCTATATGGACTTCGGTAAGGCATTCGACAAGGATCCCCATGGGAGACTGATTAACAAGGTTAGATCTCATGGAATAAGAGAACAAGCCACTTGGGTACAGAACTGGCTCAAAGGTAGAAGACAGAGGGTGGTGGTGGAGAGTTGTTTTTCAGACTTCAGGCCTGTGACTAGTGGAGTGCCACAAGGATCGGTGCTGGGCCCTCTATTCATTGTCATTTACATAAATGATTTGGATGCGAGCAGAAGAGGTACAGTTAGTAAGTTTGCAGATGACACCAAAATTGGAGTTGTAGTGGACAGCGAAGAGGGTTACCTCAGATTACAACAGGATCTGGCCCAGATGGGCCAATGGGCTAGAAGTGGCAGATGGAGTTTAATTCAGATAAATGCAAGGTGTTGCATTTTGGAAAAGCAAATCGTAGCAGGACTTATACATTTAATAGTAAGTTCCGAGGCAATGTTGCTGAACAAAGAGACCTTGGAGTGCAGGTTTATAGCTCATTGAAAGTGGAGTTGCAGGTAGATAGGAGAGTGGAGAAGGCGTTTGGTATGCTTTCCTATATTGGTCAGAGTATTGAGTACAGGAGTTGGGAGGTCATGTTGCGGCTGTACATGACATTGGTTAGGCCTCTGTTGGAATATTGCATGCAATTCTGGTCTCCTTCCTATCGAAAAGATGTTGTGAAACTTGAAAGGGTTCAGAAAAGATTTGCAAGGACGTCCCAGGGTTAGTGGATCTGAGCTACAGGGAGAGGCTTAACAGGCTGGGCCTGTTTTCCCTGGAACGTCGGAGGCTGAGGGGTGACCTCATAGAGGTTTACAAAATTATGAGGGGCATAGATAGTATAAATAGACAAAGTCTTTTCCATGGGGTCGAGGAGCCCAGAACTCGAGGGCATATGTTCATGGTGAGAGGGGAAAGATATAAAAGACACCTAAGGGGAAACTTTTTCACACAGAGGGTGGTACGTGCATGGAATGAGCTGCCAGAGGATGTGGTGGCGGCTGGTACAATTGCAACATTTAAGAGGCATTTGGATGGGTATATGAATAGGAAGGGTTTGGAGGGATATGGGCTGGGTGCTGTTCGGTGGGACTGGATTGGGTTGGAATATTTGGTCGGCATGGACAGGGTGGACCGAAGGGTCTGTTTCCGTTCTGTACATCACTATGAGGTTCTATTCACTTAGAACCTCTTGACTAAGGTTCCTCAGTCTGTCCTTTCTCATTCATGCATCAATTCTTTATTTCGATTCAGGACCCGAGTTTCAGACTCAAATACTTTCTTCTCAAACTTAATAAACTTAATGCGTTTGAAGATCACTCTCCCCCAATGCAATAGTATTGTAAATTCATGCTATTGCATTGTGTATGTAATATTTGGTGAAAGTATATTAACTTACTGCATGCTTACATCTGTTCCCTTGTATCAATTCATATCGGTGAGATGTCAGAAGTCAGTTATTTTACTATGTTTTTTCTGTCCAAACACCTCAAGGATCATCACAAATAATACATATAAGCGTGATATTTCGGCAGTAACTGTATCACTGAATTGATATAGATTTGTTTTTGAGTTATCCCTAAAATTTAAAAAAGGCGCCCCAGAAAGAATTCTGTCGCTGAATCTGTGAGGCAAGTGAAGGAAATGTTTGTACGGAAGAGTAGGATTCTGAAGCATGGATCCAGAACCCATTTTTGTTGTTTTCCTCTTTCCTCTTTAGCAATTCACATCCAGCTAAAGCATAACACATGTTTCCAATGTATTGCGGTTACACCAGACCCAGAAACCTCACTAATAATCGAGACATCAAAAGCCCTTCCTCTTGGAACCAGTGCTTCCAACCACACAGTCATTGGCGTAATGTGTACTCAGAGTAACGAGGGGATCAGCTTTTCAAATCCCTCCCTGATTTGCCAAATTGTGTGTTTCGGAAGTCATTGCTGTTATAATCTGTTATTGTCATGACGTCAGTCAGGTGGCCCTCAGAGGATATGAGTTCCCTGATTGCAGCTGTTAATCTGATCCAATCAGGAAGCTCTGTTTGAAATAAAAGGATGAATGGCCGGGATATTAAGATGCCAAATGTCTGACTCAACGAGAGTAAACGACCAAAGTATTTGCAAATAAAGGGTGATGAATGACAGCATGCCGGTCCCTGAAGAATGATTTTGCTTCCAGACATTTTGGAACTATATGTACATCAAGACTCCGGACTCTTCACTTTCCACACTTTGATGCTCCTGTCCCTGTCCCACCCCAGCCAACCCCACACCCCAAGATGTGCTTAAGTTGCTCTGTGACGTCCTTGACCCGAACACTTTTGATGCAACATACCAATCTGGACTCTGTGAAATCAGGACTGATGATTCTGAAAGAGGTCAGCCAATAACTCTTGCTTTGTGCGCTGCTGCTATTTGATGTGTACACAGCACTGAACTGACTCCAGAAAAAAGGAAAAACAAAATAAAAATACTGAGGAGTTGGGAGTCCATGTCCATTTGAGTGCAATATCGATTGCCCAGAATGATAGCTGGACAGCAAGGCTTCAATGATAAGGGAGTGAAATGACTCAAACCCAGAGGTGAATTTCTCAAATTTAGAAGTGTCTGAGACCAGTAAATATTTCAAGACAATAATGGAAACTACTGGGACTTAACTGACCCAAACGTTTCTTGTTGCCTCTTGATTTCAGACTACGAGAAGCAACTAAATGTTTACAGATGGCCTGAATCTTTCCAAGACTGAAATGAATGAAGAATACCTCACATTTCTCTACATTGTATTGCACAGACTATTTCGTGCTCACTCAGTCACAGAACCTATCCTTCCCCTTCACCACATTCCTATGTCCTTCTTGAGATTTTTCTCTCCCTCCTAACATTGTATTATCAGCAAAAGTACCACATGATCACATCGTCTCAGTTATTGATAGAGTTTATAAATGACTGTGTCTCGAATAATAGTCCTTGCAGCACTCACTAATACCAGCCTGACATAAAATGAAATATTTATTCCTGCTCTTTGTTTTCTGTCCTTTATCAATCCTCACATCAAGTCACATCTCACCATCACCACAGGCCTCATTGACAACAATGATTCCAGCAAAACATTTCCAAATTTTGACATTTCTGCATCCGTGTGTGTGCAGATCCCTCAATGGCCTCACTGCTCCATCTCGATTGAAACTGTTTCATCCCATCATCTGTCGTATGTGTTCGGTTTCTTCTGTGTACACATACAGTACATTGCAGGGAACTGAGAAACCTTGTCCCCGTGTGTTGCTTTACAGACCATGTGTGTCTCAGAGATGGCTCTGAAACATTTCCAGTATACTATTATCCTGGTACGAGGTTCTGTATTGATTGGTGCTTATGTAACCGTTGAGGGTATTTTTCAGTGAGTTATTTTACTTGTCTCAATTATTGCCTTAATTTGCGAAATTATGTTCGATTCAGTAACTTCATCAGCTGAAGGTGAGGAATTCGATTGCAATGTTGGATTTATTAACACAGTGTCATCACCATTAACCAACGATCATCCCTTCACAGAACAGCCAGTGATAGCCAGGGAAGCAACATCCCAGTGTTGAGGAGAACGTTTCTCAGAGCGACATTCAATAAACAGAGTTTAATTTCCAAACAATCAAGTCAAGGGAAGGACAGCACTGAAATAAAATGACAGTTTAAAGTTCGGTAGATGGTGTCAATGCTGGTACAGAGAGTGGCACAGTGGCTCAGCAGTTAGTCGTGCTGCCTCACAGAGCGAGAGGGTGGGTCTGGGTGGGATACCATTTGCCGGGTCAATGTGGACTTGATGGGCCCATTGGCCAGCTTCTGCGTTGTGTTGGAGAGAAAGCTGTGGGGAAGACCAAAGAGACTGAGACCCGGTATGGCCAGCTTCACTGAGTGGGAAAGTCATTGGCAGATGGAATATAATGTGGAGAAATGTCCATGTGCAGCACAGATTTCCAAACATACTCAGTGACAGACTAAATTATTTGCCCAGTCCTCATTTCCAGACCCAGGGAGGTTTTGTCCTTGAGGGAGGGCAGGTTTCTGACTGGATATTATTACAATGTAACATGAAGATACTGAATGTAACAGAGCTTGCTACATCCCATCACAGCATTTACTGGGCTGTCTTTATTGTGCAGACTATATTTAAAATATTGACAGATGGAATATAAGGAGGTGATTTACATTTGTCAGAAGAATAGAAAAGAAACAGAACATTTAGTTTAGAAAGTGATGAAGAATTATTAACTATTAATGTCTGGAGGATAAGGGTGATCTTGTACACAAGTACCAGAAATTTAACATGGTAGTGGAGCTAACAATTAGGAGGACAATGATGCATTGACAATTATTGCCGGGAGACTATGTTGGGAATGTGAGGAAATCCTTCTATGAATCCCTTCTGATCAGATTTTCCTTTTCACTGAAGATATTAATATCCGTTAAGAGTTTGTCCTTCACACAATCACACAATCACACGTAGACAAAGACACTCACACATTTTCAGTGTCTCACACAAAATCGAACACTCTTCTAACTTACATACACACACACTCACTCTCTCTCTCTCACAAAAAAAGTCACAGACACACATATATAAAGACATTCAGTCATGCACTTGTACGCTGTCATGCATTCACATACTTTCACGCAAACACATTGAATTGGACAACCTGACACACTGACCTTTACTCTTTCACTCTCTCACAAGCATAGGTAAATCATTCCATCCAGGACGTTTTTTCAATTAGAGATTTTTTCCCTCTCTTTAGACATCACCAAATTTCATGTCACAGATGGACACTGTGGTAGTTCATAAATTCCTGTTATCAGGATAAAACAAGCCTGACTGCAGGTTCAAACTCTGCGACAGATTCTGAACAAGGCCTCATTTCACTGGCTGATCTGACATGTGACCTTTTGTAGCTTGAAAAATCAAGTTGAGGGACTGTGAGAGACACAGGGAACGAGATTGAGAGGGAGCGTGAAGGTGAGAGTGTGCAAGGGAGAGGTAGGCAGAGAGTGAGTGTGACCAAGGGAGAGAGTCCGAGTGAGAGTGAGTCAAAGTGACAAGAGAAACAAAATGTGAGTTCGAGAGTGAGAGCAAATGATAGAGGAAGAGAGAGAGAGAGAGAGAAAGAGAGAGAGACACTGAATGAGTAAAAATGAGATGTATGAAGAGAGACTGGATAAGTTAAATTCACTGTGGGATCACTAGAATGAGGGGGATCTCACAGGAAGCTCTAACATTCTAACTGCGTCAACACAGGGAGAATGTTCCTGGTGACTGGGGAATTCAGAACCAGGAGTCACAGTCTAATTCCAGGCCATTTCAGACTGAGATGGGGAGAAATGTTTTACCCAGAGAGTGGGGAGACTGTGGAATCTTCTGCCACAGAAAACCGTTGAGATCAAACATTTTCACGGAGTAGGTAGATCCAGCTCTCAGGGCGAAAGGGATCCAAAGGATGGGGGGGGGGGGGGTGAGGTTGGGGGGACAGAGAGTGAGAATAGGAAGGGGGGTTGAGGAAACCATGTCAGAGGCATTTTGAGTCAGAAAATGCAAAATCCCTAAACAGCCAAACTCACAAAATTGTTCTTCCTTTTCTGTCAAAATTGAATTTATCGGGCTCGCGGCAAACATAGAAACTGAGAGTAGGAGTATGCCGTTCAGCCCATCAAGCCCTATCCCACCATGCAGCACATAACTAGTGGGTGACGCAGGTTCAGTCTTTGGGGCCCAACTACTAGTAATCTGTATCAATGACTTGAATGCTAGGATAGAAACTCTGCTGCACTATTGTTCCCTGATGGAGACAGCATTGCATGTTTCTTGGAAACTTGGGATTGGATATTCCCAAAAGAAATGTGCAGTGATGTTGGATTTGGAGAATGGTGAGCACTGCATTAGACCACTTTACTTTGGAGTCGAGAGTGCAGTGCTGGAAAAGCACGGCAGGTCAGGCAGCATCCAAACCAAAACATCGATTCTCCGGAAGCAAAGGGCAGTGGTCAACGATGGTGCCCTATAGAATGGTATTAAGTTAACTCACTGCATCTATGACAGCAAATACACGTCACCAGATGAAACTAATTGTCAGAATTCTAACAGTGTGGAACCAGGCCCTTCAACCCTCCGAAGAGTAATCCACCCAGACCCATTCCCACACCCTAATATCCAGCATTTACCCCTGACTTATGCAACTAACCGACACAACTCTGAATATTATGGCCAATCCACTTTAACCTGCACATCGTTGGATTGTGAGAGAAAACCAGAGCACCCAGTGGAAACCCACACAGACATGGGGAGAATGTGCAAACTCCACACAGTCGCCAGAGGTGGAAAAGAACCTGGGTCCCTGGCACACTGTGGCAGCAGTGCTAACCACTGAGCCAACTTGGCCACCCGCAATCATTCCATTTAGAATTACTGCTGTTGTGTAGAAAAGTATTGGAATTGGATGGCTGCTCGTGATCTTTGTGAATACTTTAATGAAGTTGGAAGTCAAAATCAACTGGGATAAAGGTTTTGATCTAATAGCCTGTTGGGTATTCACGATGTTGTACAGAAATACACGAGCCAGAGCTCATGAATAAACCTGGAGCAATGAATGAAGGACTTTCCAATCACCCACATGTTTGTGTGAGTCTCTGCTCTAGGAGGAGCTCGCGAAAATCCCCAGGATAGCAAAGCCAGCTGAAGTATAAAGCAGCCCAATTCAATAGGGCATCAACTTCCCAGTCGCTACAGAAAAACTCAATCTGGTCTCTGCACATGCTCACTTTGTCCTCCAGCCCAGGGGCTGGAACATACCCCGGGGTGTATGGTGAATGGATGGGGATAGAGAAAGGTTTCAAAGTGAGCTGGTTGGGTACTGGAGAAACTACAAAGAGGCTAGTTCAGAGGAGATAAAGCTACAAAGGGAAAAGCAAATAGTCAGGGGCTGTGGAGGCGCTGCATTTAGAAGAAGCTAGATGTGTTGGGGATGGTGCAAAATTGCAGTTTCATAATTTAAAGAACTAGGGAAGGAACGGAAAGGTGGGAGAGAGTGACAGAAAAAAAGTGAGAATGATAAAGAACGTAGACAAAGATAGAAAGAAGAAATTTTTAAAAAGACAAAAGAAAATGCTATCAGTATGATAGAGGGAGAGAGAGGTAGAGAGTGAGAGACACAGACAGAGAGAAAGAAAAGAGAAAAGAAAGGATCAGAGATAAAAACAGGAGTCAGGGAAATGCGTGGTGAGTTTAAAAAGGTGATACTCCCCATTCTGGTAGGCACCCTGTCTCTCGATTGTCTCACCCAATCCCTATCCCTATTAGGGACAGAACCTGCCGCCAGGAGTTTATTTCAGGAGAGGAAGTGGGGACTGCAGATTCTTGAGCTTGGAGTCAAAAAGTGTGGTGCTGAAAAGGAACAGCAGGTCAGGCAGCATCCGAGAAGCAGGGGAATCCACATTTCAGGCATAAGCCCTTTAACCTTCCTGATTAAGGGCTTTTGCCCGAAATGTCGACTCTCCTGCTCCTCGGACGTTGCCTGACCTGCTCTTTTGTTCCTTTGCAACATTTTTTACTTTGTTTCGGGAGCACTGATTCAGGCAGGGGGTGAGATTAAAGGATCCAAGTCGGATTGAGGTTCGAACTTTCTCTCACTTAGAGACAAACACGCCGGTACACAACACCTGCTTAGTGCACATGAACAAAGGGATAAAGGGTGCCAGAGTCTGCTTAAATACCCAGAAGTCTGTCGCTCAACGATACTCTCTCGGCCTAAGTTCACAGTGCATCCAGTCAGCTCCCAGCTCCCTCTACCTTGGAGCAGACTTTCTCCAGAGAAGAAACACAGCTACAGTCATCTCTGCAGGATGAATTAGGTGAGTAAGTGTACCAGGAAAGGGAGGAGGTGTGAGAGAAAGCAGCAGCTAAACAGTATAGTCCAGACCTTGTCTGTCTGCTCCCATTTTACTGTCTTGAAATAATAGCTGTAATTGTTTTCAAATGGATCAATTCCTTTTGTCTTTGGATTCTCCTATTGATCAAGCCAAAAATCTCGACATGTGATTGCCAGGAATCAGCTGATTGGAAGGCAGCTATATTCATTCCTATACTGCAATCACTGGCTCCTTAACACAACACAATCCCCAAATGCATTTAAACAGACCTATATCATGACCAATTCAACAGACTTGGTGCTGATACACTAAAGGTTATATTAGGTCAAGTGACAATAACTTATGCAGTTGAGTGGAGGAGTTGTGGGGTCATGTTGTGGCTGTATAGGACATTGACAAGGCCACTTTGGAATATTGCATGCAATTCTGGTCTTTTTCCTATTGGAAGGATTTTGTGAAACTTGAAAGGGTTCAGAAAATATTTACAAGGCGGTTGACAGGGTTAGAGCATTTGAGCTTTCCAGAGAGGTTGAATGGGCTGGGGCTGTTTTCCCTGGAGCATCGGAGGCTGAGGGGTGACCTTACAGAGGTTTAAAAAATCATGAGGGGCATTGATAGAGTCAATAGACAATCTTTTTTTTCCCTGGGGTGGGGGAATCCATAACAATAGGGGCATAGGTTTAGGGTGAGCGAGGCAAGTTTTCCACACAGAGGGTGGTACATGAATGGAATGAGCTGTCAGAGGAAGTGGTGGAAGCTGGTACAATTGCAATATTTAAAATGCAGCAAGATGGATATATGAATAGGAATGGTTTGGAGGGATATGGGCCGGGTGCTGGCAGGTGGGGCTAGATTGGGTTAGGTATCTGGTCAGCATAGATGATTTGGACTGAAGGGTCTATTTCCATACTGTAGATCTCTACGACTGTATGACTCTAAGTCAATTTTAAGGAATATCTTAAATAAAAGAGGGATCTGGGTCATTGGGAGGGTGCAGAGAGGGAGTCCAGAGGTGTCTCTGATGAGGTTTGGATTCCCGTGCCACCGCATCAGCTGGGTCTTGGAAAGGAACAAAGAAACAAACTATTGATATCAGCGAATTGAATGGAATCAAAGTCATTTATTGTTGAAAATAAATTTGCACCCAGATGGCACAGAATCTTTCCTGGATATGATTTACTCTTTAGAATTGAAACATTTATTTTTAATTTGACCAGTTGTATTGATCAGAGCGTTGCTTGAGGAAGAGTGAACAGGATTGTTTGATTGTATTTCCCACTCTGACCTGCAGTGAACAGTGATGATTTCCTCCGGGTCATTTCTCCTTGTACCCGCTTTGCTCACTGCGAACAGATGGCTTGCGATGAAGGTAGCTTTTGTGTCAATATAATTACTCGTTTGCTTTTGCTTTTGTTGGTCAGCTTCCTACTAACTATTGCTCCTCGCGAACAGCACTTTAAATCACTCTTCTCCTGCTGTCTCTTTCATTTTGCTACTCAGAAGGAGTATTCCTTGCCAATTAGATACGGAGTGTTATCAGGCTGTTAATCCTCCTCCTTTCAGTCCATTCCTCATGTGAACTCTTCATTCCATTATCCGCTGGATCTAATGTTGATTCCTCAGTTACTTGGATTGTTTGATCATGGCCATCACTTTTATAACTGGATATTTCACTGCACACTTTAACTGGTCTCTGAACGTTTTCTGGGTCACCACATAAATAAAAGCATTTGTGCAGCAACTTAACTTCTGCAGCATATATGCCACTTTTCGAAAGAGATCATGAGCAGCAGAATCGAAGGAATAACTAGCATTAAAGAAATACAAAATATACACCAACCAGAGAAGTATGAAACTGGCAGATATGGCAAAGAGTAAAATCACAGATTTCTTTCTGCTCTTTCCCTCTGGGTCGTTTTCCATTTTTCTCTGTCCCCTCAGCCCCTCACGCATTTTCGCAGCCTCAAAGATATATCTGACAGTCAGAACATTAATAAAGAGAATAAAACTGAATGGGAGAAACGGTGTTAAAAATTTTTCAAAATATTTAAAACTTGCCCACCGAGGATCGTTATAATAACTGGATGTGGTAGAACAATACCATGGAACATTGTTACTGATCATTCCAGGTTTAAATCGAAAGTAGTTGGGAATGTTCTTTAAACAGAACAAAATGCAAATTGTTGTGAGAACACTTGTTGCAGTTTTCTGTGTGCAATACTGAGATTTCATCTGATGAAAGCAAATGGCGACAAATCGATCAAAAGATAAAGCAACAGTGAACCAGACCGAACAATCAATGGTCAAGCAGCTCAGTACATAGGTAACACTACAAACAGGAGTGATGTCCAGGAAACACTGTGCATAATAATAATATGCAAATCGACGGAGTATGATATTAAAAACAATGAACAGTAGATCAGACGCTGCCATGGCGACCAGATAGCGAGTGATGCATGAAGAAAGGCCACATTTGCCCCGAGCTAAGATTACAAACACCACTAGACTAACTGTAAGAGAGAAAGAAAGGAGAGAAAAAAAGCAGGCTTGAAGTTACTGATCAAACACTCTCCGTGTCTGGGCTCAGGCTATAAGTAATGGTAAAAAAAATAATCGTTGTTCCATGTCATATAAAGTTTAAAGAATTTGAATCACAGCAGCAAACTCTCTCAAAGTGTATCATTTGCAGTTTTTAAAAAAGGGATAGGGAAGAACATGAGCAGCGGCTTGCTGACAGCAGTGAATTTCACCTGCTATATAGGTTACACAGACTGGCTGAAGTTTCCCATAACACCACTGCACTCACTCCAAGACACCTGGGATCAGTATGACAAACAATGGGAGGCACTAACACAGCATTGATGGGAAAATTTCTGTATTTGATTTCAGAGCCTCCACAATTTAGTTTGCTTCTGGAATTGTATATCTACATGATATAAAGAACAGCACAGAACACTGAATGACTCCACAGTGTTCAGGAATGGATACTCTGCACAATATGGATGAATAAACAATAGAGTATTGAGTGCCTTCCTCATGTACAGGATTGACCATCCT
The DNA here is from genome assembly GCF_037043375.1 of Chiloscyllium plagiosum. NCBI lineage: Eukaryota > Metazoa > Chordata > Chondrichthyes > Orectolobiformes > Hemiscylliidae > Chiloscyllium > Chiloscyllium plagiosum. The sequence goes on from NW_028270178.1 coordinate 35,198,431, forward strand.
GATAATTTGACCCATGAAAGCATTCAGCAGTGAATCCAACCACCATGTCCCAGGTTGGATACTCACCACAATCGAAAGATCTTCAATTTTTGGCACAGACTCCTCCCACATGTCCAACACTGTACACCACAGCCACCGCCTAAACAAAATATGAATCGATACAGCATTGGCCATCGCAACTTTCTGATTTAGAAGTTCAACACCTTATCTGAGGACAAACAAAGCTTCCTTCCTGATGCCCAGGCTCACACTCCCAATCTCCTCTCCTTGTGAACGGAGGTTCCCAACGCAGACTCAGAGTTATTTGGGGCGAGAAATCTCCATAGGTTGACTGGAATTCTACATAGATATCACCAGAATTGTTCCACAGCTTGGGACAAGAGACTAATAGCTATATATGTAAATTGATCACCAAAGACAAAATAACTATCCCAACAGAATGCCAATGGGGAGGAACTGCACATGGGCCATTATCATTTGGGGAACATGAAAAAACAGCAGCAACGAAGGACAAGGCGGGAAGCAGCCTGTTGGACACAGTTGCTTGATCCTCTGTAGGGGAGCTGCTGCTACATCATTCCAGATCTCAGTGTTGGTTCGACTACATTCTGCACCACAGTAGTGTGCGTCTTCTTACAAATGGCACAACTCACATCTCTCTTTGACAATCCAATAATTTAGCACTGCATATAAACGTGATGCTGTGCTGGACACCCCTCTCCACGATCTGTCGTCACAAATATCACCACAGCCCACACATCCAGTGACTGATGAAAACACACAAGAATGTGAAACCATTCTGTGCTGATGCTCACTTACCACCACATGACGAGCTGCTAATCTCACCCACTGCCCACGTTGTATCCGAGCTCCCATTTGGAGCAAGCTGCCTGAGCAAAATTCACCAACACAATACCGCTATATCAAGGAATGGGAAGCCCCAGATGTCTCTGAGAGATGGGCCTGGAAGAAAAGCCATCTGATGGATGATTTGTGCAGCCACCTGATGGAGGAGCAGCGCTATGAAAGCTGGTGCTTCCGAATAAACCTGTTGGACCATAACCTGGTGTCGTGTCATTATTAACTTTGTACATTTGAAGGATGGCAAACTTTGAGCTAACAAACAGAGAGAGAGAGAGAGAGAGAGAGAGAGAGAGTAGTCTTGCTGAACCTTTCCTCAAACAAGCCAGTGCCCGTGCTCATAGAAACTTCGTCAAAGTGGCCTCAGTATAAACCCTTTCCGCACAGTGTAGAGAAACAGACAATGCTGCACACAACTGAGGAGTCTCGTAATTAACAAACATTTTGCTTTAAATTCAGTGAGTAAGGACACTATTCTCTGACATGGCGATTTATCTTGTTTAGTGGAAATAAAACGATTAGCACTCTCAGATAGAAGTAAGTATGATTAAACACGGAGATCTATCATAGACAGAGGCAAATATGATTAAATGCAGAGATTTATGCAAGATAAGTTATTACAAGTCTTACCAGGAATACCAACAACAGCAAGGATAGTCTCGAACGCCTTTTCGACCCTTTCCCTGAGAAGATGCATTTTGTTGTTTGTCAGACAACCTCTCCCTTCCCGCTGATAGCAATCTGTCAGAATTGGAGAATTCTCTTCGAATTGGTGATGAGGCATTCCCAGAGATCTTATTTTATGTTGTGTGGCATCTCCACTGGGAAACTATGATTACACCTTCATTTTTTTCCAGCATTTTGAATAAACATATTACAACAGAAGGTTAATTTTAATGATGTGAGATCATTGAGATTTGAGACCGTGTTTGAATACCCCAAAGGCTGGATTAATCTGATCCTACGATGTCTCAAATGGTCAATTGCAATTTTGCATTAATTGACAATATTTGTGTTATTTCACTCACTATCAGTCCTTCCAAAATCAAAATACATTTTGATATTTCTTTCATTGATGCCCCTCATTTTGCTGAGTCTATTCAGTCATTCAGTACCTCGTGAACTTCTTGAGAGCTGTTCTATTGCATACGCACCACTGCTTCCCTTGTTAGCTCGGTTTTACAACTCATTTGGAAACTGTGTGTGTGAATGTGCACTCTAATACAGAACCTGACGCTCATAATTACCAGAACAACAACTAGAACTTACACTTGATTATACTTTCTCAAAAGCAATACAAAAAAACGAACTCAGAATTTTATCTTCAGAATTCTAGAATTACAGAATGAGAGAACAGAAGAGACTCTCAGAACCGTCATGTTTCTCTCACCAAAATTACACGACATCTCCATTCGTCCCACACAGACAGAGACAAAGAACAGGCATGGTCTCTCAAACACACACACACACACACACACACAGACACACACACACACACACACTCACACACAGACACACACTCGCACGCACACTCACACACACACATCTGTGTCATTGATGTATATCACAGACAATAGGGACCATGCCCCCGCCCCTCCACCAAATAAAGGAAAGCATTCTTAATAAAATACTCATAATGCAGAAGAATGTCCTCTGTGTGTTACAAACACACACACACTTAAATTATTCTACTTCCTTTGTACTTCATACCTTCCTTTGCATGGGAAAACAATGCCCACTGCTCATCCTTAGTTTCTTCAAACTTCCCACTCAAATACACTCACCCATCGTGATTAGAAGCAAATTGTCTTGTTGACTCAATGTTGATTCAAGTTAATTCAAATTAATAGGGTTAACCACTCTCACTTAGTCTGTCTGTATTTCCATTTTTTAGATTAGATTAGATTAGATTACTTACAGTGTGGAAACAGACCCTTCGGCCCAACAAGTCCACACT